>NC_057864.1:79323381-79623381 GCF_019393635.1 Dromiciops gliroides
GATATAGTACAGGGTCTGGAGTCAGGAAGACATCCTCCTGAGTTCAAATCTGACCCTAGACACTTAGTAGCTGTATGACCCTGGGCAAGTCACTTAACCCTGTTTCCCTCAGTTTCTTCATCTGTACAGTGAGCTGAAGAAGGAACTGGCAAACCATCTCAGAATCCTTGCCTAGAAAACCCCACATGGGTTCAGGACTGAAAAGATATGACAGCAAAAGTCAATATGCAACCTGTGGGGTTCCTATTTTTCTTTTAGTTTGACACCAGTATCCTAAATCACAGCTTGGGGAGTAGGTAAGTGAGCTGAGGAATAAAAAGGATCAAGTGTAGGCAGACCAGCCAGCCAATAGTTTCCAGATCTATTTGACACTGAGCTTCAACAAGTCACTGGCTCAGGGTATTTTATATAAGAAATAAAGCCCTCCTAAAAGTCATATGACTTGGCCTTCTCTTTCTGCTTGTCTCCTTCACCGTAGGATAGTCAGTCGATCGAAAAGCATTTATTAAGCACTTAGTATATGTTAGACACTGTGCTTAGCACTGAGGATGCAAAGAAAGGCAGACAACATATAAACAACCATGTGCAGATGAGACACGTGCAGGCTAAATTGGAGTTAATTCCAGAAGGAATTGGTGACCCAATGGATAGAGCATAGCCATGGAGGAAGGAGGACCTGAGTTCAAATCCTGTCTCACACTTACCAGCTTTGTGACCTTAGGCAAGTCACTTAAGCCTATTGCCTTGCCCCCCAGAGAAGGAAAAAGGGAAAAAAGGGGACCAGGAAAGGTTGAGATTTTAGCTGAGACTTCAAGGATACTCCACCTACTTAGCTATCATAAGCTTCAGATTTCTACAGTCCACTCCAGCCCCCTTTAAGCAAGTCCTGGGAGTTTTGCTAAGATGGGATCTAAAGCCACCTTCACCTCAGAAATTTTTTTAAGCCATTGTCCAGCTCCTGCCTTGAATTATTACTTGTGCACATGCCTTATCTCCCTATGTAGGATATAAGCTCTTTTAAGAAACTGTTTTTGTTTGTTTGTTTTGGGTTGGGGGAGCAATTCGGGTTAAGTGACTTGCCTAGGGTCACACAGCTAGTAAGTGTCAAATGTTTGAGGCCGGATTTGAGCTCAGGTCCTCCTGAATGCAGGGTCAGTGCTTTATCCACTGGGCCACCTAGCTTCCCCTGTACCGTTTTTTAAATCTTTCTATTTCTAATGTCTCACACAGGGCCTTGTTCATAACAGGTGCTTAAAAATGTTTGGGAAGTAAATTGGTGAATTAAAAGGAATCCTTTATATTATTATGCTTTTTTAAAAAAACATGATTCTTTTGTATTGGGGACTTTGAGATTTTTTTTTTAAATCCCTGTTGCTTCTATACTATCTTCATTTACTTTTTGATTTACTTTTAGATGAACTTATTTAGAAACATCATTCCTTTGAAGAAGAGAATTTTTTTAAAAAAGAGAGAAGAGAATTTACCTGTTTGAAATAGATCACTATGAAAAAGTAACAACTTTCTGTGACTGACAGCCTCAAAAATAATAAGATAATTTCTTATGTTTAGAGAGTACTTTAACTTGCTCTCCAATATTATACAATAAACTATTTGCATATACATATGTACATATTAGGTGTATGTGCGTATATACATACGCACACATTTATGCATACATATATACATATGTGTGTAAGTAAATCCCTTTCCAACTCTTGAAAATAATGCATTCTTCTCAAATGTCTCCAAGAGCAGATGGGCCAAAGCTCTAAGTTTAGAGTTCTGAAAACTTGAAAAATAGAACCTCACAATCAGGGTTCAGCTGCCAAAAACACCCTTTCTCTCCATGGAGAAGATGTCAAACTTAGACACTACTAACAGGAGCATTTCAAGTGATGCCAATCAATCAGATAATTCGGAGAGAAAGAATTAGTATGAGAATCCAGCTCATTCTATGCAAGGTAAAAAAAAAATATTTAGCATTCTGACAGTAACAAAGATTTTTGTTTTCTTGCTTTTTAGCTCCATTTTAGTATTGTTTCCCACAGTGGCTTGCAGTACAGATAGAATTTAAGGATTTTTATTTTTCAAATGCCTTTTAATCCTTCCATCTGTTTCTTCAATTGTATAGAAATGTGACATCAAGGATAGAATCCCTGATTAGTACCTTGCAGAGGTTGTTTCAGAGGTTACTATATTTGGATTTGGGACTTTTTTGATTTGTATGCCTGTGCTCTAATTTTTTGGAAGCCATTTTGCTTTAAAAAAGAAAATCATTGTGGGATTGACATATAGCTTCTGGCAAGAGTTTGGAGATGTTCTTACAATAGCATTCATTACCATTTCAGCTGCCCTTCTTCATCAACAGAGCATGTGATTCTTTTTCTGAGTCTGGTACAGATTGTGATTTAGGGCTGACTTTATTTTCTATATATTATCTATAGTATACTTGGGACCTATGGATAAAGTACTGAGTTTAAAATATTGGGAAACTAAGTGACCCATAAAATAGGCATAGAAATACAACCAGAAAGAAAGACAATCCTGGACCTCAAGGAGATTACATTCTAATGGGAGAAGACAATAAATAAAAGGAAGCTTTAAAAAGTGGGAGATGAAGAAATGTTGGAGCAGTTTCAAAGGAGAATTCTTTGGTTAGGCTCCCAGCTGGTACTCAATAAATGCTAGTTGACTGACAGTAAAACTTGCAAGTTGAATACAGTGATTTTATTAAGTTTTAATGATAATGATAATAACTAGCATTTATAAAGCAATTACAAATTCGCAAAACATATTACAAGTAGCATATCATTTAACATCACAGCAAACGTGAGAGGTAAGTGCTATTATTATTCCCCATTTTACAGATGAGGAAACTGAAATAGAAGTTAAATGACTTGCCCAGGGTCACACAGCTAGTACGTGAATGAGGGGAGATTTGAACTCAGCTCTTCTTGACTCTAGGGCCAACACTTTACCCATTATTCTATCTGATAAGAGAGAGAGAGTCCCAGCCCCCATCCTCCTCCCAGCCCCCCAACTCCCACCAATAAAAAAATTATTATTTTTAGTAGTTGTGGATCAGGAAGCTTCATGTTGCCTTATTTGTCTACCAAACCACTCTAAAGTTCACTAGCAACTAAACTGCACATGCATTCCATAGGGTACTCCTTCAGGATGTTACTTCTCAGTAAAGTAGGCACACATCGTGTTAAGGTTTTCAGGTCTCGATATTGTATAATCCCATGCATACTCTATGAACCTGAATTGGTCCTCTCCCCTCTCCCCTCTCCCCTCTCCCCTCTCCCCTCTCCCCTCTCCCCTCTCCCCTCTCCCCTCTCCCCTCTCCTCTGTTCTCTCCCCTCTCCTCTGTTCTCTCCCCTCTCCCCTCTCTCCTCTCCTCTGTTCTCTCCCCTCTCCCCTCTCCTCCCCTCCCCTCCCCTCCCCTCCCCTCTCCTCTCCTCTCCTCTCCTCTCCTCTCCTCTCCTCTCCTCTCCTCTCCTCTCCTCTCCTCTCCTCTCCTCTCCTCTCCTCTCCTCTCCTCTCCTCTCCTCTCCTCTCCTCTCCTCTCCTCTCCTCTCCTCTCCTCTCCTCTCCTCTCCTCTCCTCTCCTCTCCTCTCCTCTCCTCTCCTCTCCTCTCCTCTCCTCTCCTCTCCTCTCCTCTCCTCTCCTCTCCTCTCCTCTCCTCTCCTCTCCTCTCCTCTCCTCTCCTCTCCTCTCCTCTCCTCTCCTCTCCTCTCCTCTCCTCTCCTCTCCTCTCCTCTCCTCTCCTCTCCTCTCCTCTCCTCTCCTCTCCTCTGTTCTCTCTCCTCTCCTCCCCTCTCCTCTCCTCTGTTCTCTCTCCTCTCCTCCCCTCTCCTCCCCTCTCCTCTCCTCTCCTCTCCTCTCCTCTCCTCTCCTCTCCTCTCCTCTCCTCTCCTCTCCTCTCCTCTCCTCTCCTCTCCTCTCCTCTCCTCTGTTCTCTCTCCTCTCCTCTGTTCTCTCTCCTCTCCTCTCCTCTCCTCTCCTCTCCTCTCCTCTCCTCTCCTCTCTCTCTGTTCTCTCCTCTTCTCCATTGTCTCCGTCTCCATCTCCCTCATCCTCTCCCTCTCCCTCCTTTCGCTTCCCTCTCTCCTTTCTTTCTCTCCCTCCCTCCTTCCCCTCTCTCTATACACACACATATGTACATATATTTATGATAATAGATATGATAATAGATATTAATTAGATTAATAGATATTATTTCAGTCTGTCTCTGTCTCTGTCTATGGCTGTGGCATCATTAGACAGTGAACTCCTTTAGAGCAAGACTGTTATTTGCTTTTCTTTGTATTCCCAGCTTTTTGCACAATTCCTGGCATATGTTGTCACTTAATAAATGTTTGTTCCTTGACTGACATCACCTTATCCTGCTAAAGTAACTAATCGACAACTGAACTCACCTCAATGCAACTATTGGATAGTTTTCAAAAGGTCATTATACTTTCAAGCTGTTCACATTTTTATGTTTTTCCCAACCCTTCTGCTTTGGTCCTGGACAGGAAGTGGAATTTCTAAACTTCCAAAATAGCAGGTTTTTTTCTTGGTATGTTTGGACCAGCTGAGGCCAGAAAGCTGCGGAACTGTCAGCACATTCTTGTGAGATTTCCAGGCTGATTCCAAATCAAGGTGCACAACATCAAAGATCTCTTAAATGCAGACCAGCATCCCAAACTTTGATGTTTATCTAGGGAAAAAAGATTGAATTTCAGGGTTACCAGTCACAATACAGGTAGCTGAGATAATTCTGTTCTTTTGTCATCTGGAAGAAGAAAAAAATAAAAACAGCCCCAAACAGTACTTTGCGTTCTTATGTTGTATTCCTAGCCCCTGCATTTTAGATTTACTTATGTGTAAATCATCAAAGCTTTTAGGCTCTTAAATTTTTTTTATTTATTAATTTATCTATCTATTTGTTTACTAATTTATTTGGAATGGAAGTTCTTAGGAGTGGAATTTAAGAAAAAGAAAATTAATCCTTCATAAACTAAAGCTAGGACTAGGTTATTGCATGGACTTACATGATTTGAAAGTAAATTAAGACATATAGAAATAGGAGGAAAAAAAGAAAATGTAATAAAAAAAACAGGTCAGTTAACTTATTTGGAAAGGGAAGACAACTTCCGTGTGTGTGTGTGTGTGTATGTGTGTGTGTGTATATATATGTGTGTGTGTGTGTGTATATATATATATATGTGTGTGTGTGTGTGTGTGTATAACTGGTATAGAAGAACTCAGTAGCATTGGTTCATTTATAGTAAAATGAAGGGGAAGATAAGAAGTACTTAGGGCAAGTCTAGCTCTGTCAATCAAACATGGGATAGGAATTCACTTAATGAGTGTTTATTGATTGTTGCCATTACAATCATGGTTTCTATATTGTCATTCCATTCCTACCTCAATATAAAATGTATATAAAAATGTAGAGATATTTTAGTCATAGATTATAAGACAGACTAAGAGGTACACTGGTTACTCTTGAGGTATCAAAAGATACTGAAAAAGCAGGAAGGTCTCCAGTGTATTGGTTAATTCTTCCATGAAGGATTCTACTCAAATCCTACTTTGCTTCTGCTTTCTCTGCAGGACAATTCAGTTTAATTCAACATACATTTAATAAGAAACTTCTATGTGTAAGGTATTGATTGTGCTGTTGGGGAAACAAAACTTTTTCCATCCCCACTCCCCTACAAAAAAATTACTCAACAGTTTCTTTCTTCAAGTCCCTAACATCCTACTGAGAATGAATGATCTTTGGCTTTAACAGAGCAAAAGTGATGAACTGGAATAAAATCCAACATAAATGAGGAGACAATAGTAACTAGCTACCCTTGTTGAGTTCAAGTCACCAGACTCAAATGAGCTGTGTTTCAGTGTATTGAAAGAATCGTAAGATGTGCTGAGCCACCGTCCATTGTTCTTTTAAAGATCTTTGAACACAATGGGTGCCTATCAATTGGTGAATGGCTGAACAAATTTTAGTGCTTGGATATAGCTGTTATGTACAACCTGACAGACATGAGGAATTCAAAGAAATAGCAATAGCTTTATCATGTAATCAAGAGGGAAGAAGGAAGAACCAAGGGAATAATAATGACAATAATAATGTAAATGATAACAACCCTACAGAGCCAACGAATTGATGAATTGTGATGAACAGTCTAGGTACAAGGCAGTTCTATAATGTGTTTCTAAAATGTGAATTTGTTCCAACACAATTGATATGTTAGGGAACATTTTAAGCTTAACATGAATTTTGAGATTGCTTCTTTGAGGAAAAATTGGGAATGCAGAAAATTGTACCACCTTACAGTAATTCAAGCTACAACCTTCCTAAAACCCACTTCTACTAGCAAACAGCATCTTTTTCAAGGTAAAATGTCATATTTGTTATATAACATTTTTTGTTATATAACTTTTGATCCAAAGTGCTCCCAACCCCATCCCCATTCCCAAACAGTCCCCTCTCTCCCAAGCCCCATTCACCTGAACTAAAACTTCTTTACCTTTTTATTAGATCAAAACTTTCCCAATATTTCATCTCTATATCAACCCTGCTCTTCAAAGACTGTTTAAATAACCTACAGGGATTGATTTCTAAATGAGGAAAAGGAAAGGGGAAAAACCTTAGTCCTAATTCAATAATTGACTATTGTGTAATTTAAGATTCTAAATGTGGATTCTAATGTGTTCCCCCAGTTTGGGGGAAACTGACTAAAAATCACTGATAAAACGAGTTTAGGTTTTTAAGGGTTTATTGGAAAATAGAAAGAAAAAGATTGAGAACAGAATTCTAACAGTCTGGCATTCCTATCTTTCCTCAAATCTCCTGTGAAGTCCTCTGCCGCCACCACCATCAAGTCCGGAAGCCAAAAGGCCAGCGCTCTCTGCGCAGGCTCCCTTTCCTCCTTCTTGTCTCCTCCCAGACCATAGGAGGCTCCTCCAGTTGATTGGCTGGTAGACTTGATAGCACCCATGAGCAAGCGTCATTTCCTGACGCCAAGGAAAAGCCACAATGCCTCTGAGGCATTTTCCTCATGGTGGAGCTCTCCACAGCAAGTCTCCAGTAGGTGGCGTCATTCCAATCATTACACTATTAATATGAAAGAAATAATAATTTCTCTCAAGAATTGCATTGTGAGAAGACATAGAGAGGTTGTGATCCACATTGGTGGAGGGTACTGTGTTCTGAAGAAATAACACATTTACCAAAGTACCATGTATGTATATATGTATGAATATAGATATATGCATGCATGTGTGTATATGTATGCACACATAGTACTTTGGTAGCTCTGTGATATACATACACATACACAAACTCACAGACAGACAGCATGGAATAGGGGAAAAAGAGATGGCTTCAGAACCAGGAGGACCTGGGTTCAAGTCCTACCTCTGACACATACATGCTGTGTAACCCTGGGCAAGTCACTTAACCTCTACATGCTCTAATCTAGAAGTGTCAAACACTTCACTTCACAATAGGGTCTAAAGCAGATTAAAATATAATTAGGGAATATTTGCCAAAATAAATAAAAATACAATAAAACATAGGTAACTTTATATTTTAAATTAAGTCAACATATAGCCTACAGGGATCCTTATATACCCATTTGCTTTGAATTTGACAGCACTGTTCTATGCAACTCTGTAAGACTAGAAAGTGCAGAGAAGTTATAGAACTATATTGGTTGAGAAAGTTCCTCAATAGAAACTCCATTCACTAATAAAATCATGATTCCAGTCCCTAACACAAGCACACACACACACACACACACACACACACACGTACACAATCTTATAATTAAACTTTAGGATTCATGTAGTGATCTATCTGACCTAACTGAACTACAGTCACTCTATTTCTGGCTTATGTGAGATAAGACTTTATGAGAAGGGCTGAGAGAAGATAGAAGGATTTATGCCAAATAAAAAGAAAATCATTTAGGTCAGGGATGTCAAACACTCAGTGCACAACACTCCTAAATGCAGTGTGAATCAGATTAAAATGTAGTTCCGGGGCAGCTAGGTGGCACAGTGGATAGAGCACCGGCCCTGGAGTCAGGAGTACCTGAGTTCAAATCCGGCCTCAGACACTTAACACACACTTACTAGCTGTGTGACCCTGGGCAAGTCACTTAACCCCAATTGCCTCACTAAAAAAAAAAAAAATGTAGTTCCTAGCTGATTTTAATGTGTCGATGTATTTGCATGTATATGTGTTTGTATATACACATACATATATGTGATCTAAGTTAATAGAGATCCCTATGTATAATTAAGTGGCCCCCATTTCTCTGAGTGTGACATCACCAATTTAGGTGGCTTGAAGGCACCTAAAGTCAGAGGTTGAATTTAGGGATGATAAATTTGGCAAAATTTGGAGAAAATTGAGGAAAACTTGAAAAATGATCTCCAGGTCTGGATATAGGTCTGGCCTCTATTTCCAGGTTGATAGAAAAGAACAATTAAGTAGGATATTAAGTAGGATATTAAGAAGAATTAAGAAACATTAAGGAATAAAATATTAAGTTGTAGATTTAAAAAGGAAGAGAGAGTAGTTGGCAAGACAAGGCAAATAAGAAAAGATAAGTGAAATAATTGAATCAAATTGATAGAGTTGTCAGTAGGGCAAATTTGTGAAATACATCAGAATTGGTATAACGTGAAAAAGGGGGGATTGGGTATGATTGTGACTATGGAGTTATTGAGACAAAGGAAAGGAATTGATAACTGCATTTATTTATTTGTTTGTTTTTCATTCATTCATTCATTCTTTCATTTATTTATTTGTTTGTTTATTTATTGGAATAAAACAAGCATTTCCATAACATAGTATAATACAAAAGATTGCACATGAAGCTGCAAATCTATTATGTACAACTTGCTATTCCTTTTAAATATAAAGTTATTATGAATTTCTTTTTTCCCGCTCCCCTGCTCTAGAGATGGTTACCATTAGACACAAATGTGTGTGTATGTAAAATCATTCTATATAATCTTCTATTTATCAGTTATTTCTTTGGATGCAGATGGTGACTTCCTTTATATGTCCTTTGGAGTTAATTTGGATATTTATAATAGTCAAAATGACTTGGTTACTCAAAGTCGTTCTTAAAACAGTATTGCTGTTACTGTATACAATGTTCTCTTGGTTCTGCTCATTTTGCTCTTCATTATTTCATGCAAGTCTATTGGTATTTTTCTAAGATCATTGAGCTCATCATTTCTTATGGCACAATAGTGTTCCAGCACAATCTTATGCCATAACTTTTTCAGCCATTCTCCAGTTGATGGGCATCCTCTCAAATTCCAGTTCTTTGCCACCACAAAGACAGCTGCTATAAACATTTTAGAACATATAGGTTCTTTTCCTTTTCTCCTAGTCATCTCTAGAAATAGACCTACTAGTGGTATTGCTGAGTCAAAGGGGTTAGGCAATTTAATAACTCTTTGGGCATGATTCCATATTGCTCTCCAAAATAATTCCACCAACAATGAATTAGTACCTTACTTTTTCCACATTTTCTTTAACACTGCCCCTTTAATCATTTTAGCCAATCTGATAGACCTAAAATGATATCTCAAGGTTACTTTTATTTGCATTTCTCTAATCAACAATGATTTAGAACATTTTTTCATATGACTATAAATTGTTTTGATTTCTTTATCTAAAAACTGCCTATTCATGTCTTGACCATTTATCAAATGGAGAATGACTCATATTCTTATAGATTTGATAAAGTTCTTTATATATTTGATATATGAGACCTTTATCTGAAAAACTATCTATAACCCCCCCCCACACACACACACAATTTTCTGCTTTCCCTCTGATCTTGGCTACATTTGTTATATTTGTACAAAACATTTTTAATTTAATGTAATAAAAAAATCAAAATTATACATTTTACACCTCACCCTGCTCTCTATTTCTTGTTTGTTCATAAATTGTTTGGCTGTCCATAAGTTCTATAAGTAGCATGTCCCATGTTCTTCAACTTTTCTTGTAATAACAAAGGAAAGGAATTTAGGTGACAACTCTAAAATGTTTTAACATAGGATTGAGACATAAATGCCTACAAATAGTTTCAACAAAGAAGGCTGAAATTCTAAATGATTTTGGAGAATGGCTTCATATGGGAAATTGTGCACTTACTTGCAAGGTATTTGATGTTTATATTTCTTCCACAGCCAACTGTCTAGTGTCTGTGGTTCAAATGTAGGCTGATCTCCCTCATGGAGAAGATCCACAGACCATAAGAATGCCTCTCCACACTTCCAGGTTGTTAGGGAGAATGAAGAATTAACCCTAAAGGATACAGAACTAAGACTCCAGTGGAAAATAAAGGCATCTGAATTTGAGGAGGGAACAATTGACAATTGTCAGGGTGATGGAGAATGGAATAATGTTATGCAGAGAAGAAAGGGAAAGAATAACTTTGCAATGAATGCTTCAAATAAAATTGAAGGCTCTTCCTGAGAACTACAGGGGGAGACAACAGACATTTATCAAACTATTATGTTCCAGGTACTGTGTTGAGCATTTTACAAATATTATTTCATTTGAAGAGAAGAGATCCGGATGCTCTTAAGAGGAAGATACTTCTTAGCCTGCCTCTCTTCCCCATGAATGATGTAGTAGAGCCACCAAAGCAATCAGGGGAAACAATGCTGAGGAGCAGAGGAGGATTAGAATAGTAGTAGCAAGTTATTCTCTGCTCAGGAATAATAACACATAGATCTGTCAACCTCATAACGATAATAGAGACATCTCTGGCCTTTCAGGGGCATGTAATCAAAATATATATAACTAGCATATCCCAAGAGTTAGCAAATCAGCTAAGTACTTCCCTTCTTCATTTATCACTTCTGAGGATTTATATGGACTCAAATGCTACTTTCAGGAAAAGTATTATCAATGATTAGGAAGTCCTGGGCAGAGTTTGGGTTTTTACAAACCAACATTGCCCACTAACAGCAAGGGATAGAGAAGAGAAAAATTAATTGGATAAGTGAAGAGCTGGCTATAAAGGTTTTCCTTCACCCCTTGTCAAGTGGAACCTCTAATTGGATTCCTGGATTTTAACTCACAGTAAAGGGTTGGCAGATTCCTAGTCTAACAAAGACTAGTGAGAATACATGTGCCTCCTATCTTGTAAATCTAATTAAAAGGATGCGGGGAGGGAGAAGACTGCTTACATATATGTCTGTGAGGTATCTAGTAGATAGATAGTACATAGTAGATAGAGCATCAGATTTGGGATTAGGAAGATCTGAATTTGAACCATGTCTCAGACATTTACTGGCTGTGTGATCGTGGCAAGTTCCTCAACCTTTTCTCAGCCTCAATTTACTCATCTATAAAATAAAGATGATTATAATAGAACTTAACTTATAGTATTGTTGTGATGATTAAATGAGATAACATGCTAAAGTACTTTGAAAACCCTTTTCCTAGACCAAAGTTTCTTAAACTATGGATTGACCCTATATGGGGTTACATAACTGAATGTGTGGGTGGCAAAAAATTTGGCAGTAAATGTTTGATTTGTATACCTATATTATAGACCTATATACCCAGGGTTGCATAAAATGTCTTGGGCAAAAAGGGGTTATGAGTGGAAAAAGTTTAAGAAGCCCTGTTCTAGACTGGGCCTGGCCTGGGAAAGTCCCCTAGTAGTTTAGGTGTGTTCTTGGAACAAAATGAGACACTGGTAAGTCATTCAACACTTGACAAAAGGCAATTTACTAAACCATAGCAGGAGAAGTATATTTGGTAAGGAAAGACATTGAGGACACCCAATTTGGTTCAACTGAATGAAGCCCCTTTTCCTAAATTGCACATTATTTCCCCCCACAACCAAACATCAGAACCTGGAGATTTTCATGGCTGTTTTGTAATCATTTGACCAGAAAGTGATTGCAAAAGTCTGAGATTTTAGTCCTCTAAGCCAAACACATCCTGAGGAATATTCAATAGATTTATTTCTATAGAAATAAAAAAATACATCTATTTCAATAGAAAAACTAGCTTAACTTGTATGGGTTTAGGATTTGGGCTATTGCTCCTTTCATAGTCTTGAAGTTTCAAAGCACATATAGATAGATGGTTGGAGTTTTGTTGCAAAGATACTAGAGTGGTTTGCCATTTCCTTCTCCAACTCATTTTACAGATGAGGAAAGTGAGGCAAACAGGGTTAAGTGACTTGCCCAGGGTCACACAACTGTTATGTTTCTGAGGCCACATTTGAACTCAGGTCTTCCTGACTCCAGGCCCAGCACTCTATCCACTGAGCAACCTAGCTCAGTGGTATAGTTGGTAGTAACAACAGTAACAATATCTCTTAGGTAAGATACGATAGAGAATAGCCACAAATAAGAAATAATAGCAACTGAAACATCCAGTAATACATAGGAGACAAATCTAAGAAATACCCTAAAATGTCTATATACAAATTCCCAAAGTTTAAACAATGAACAAGTGATCCACAGGCCCTAAGGCAAGTGGATACATTTAGACCTCGCTGATCTCATTGAGGCCTGAGAGGATGAAACCCATTACTCAGCTTTCTGGTAATAGTTCCTACATCCCAGGGTTATCAGGAAGATAAAAATAAGAGAATATTAGTAAAGTTCTTGGCACATAGTAGGTGCTATATAAATTCTAATGATTATTATTGTTGTTTATTATAATTTATATTATTATCACCTATTAGCTTGTAAGGTCCTTGAGGGAAGGACTGTTTTTGTTTTGATTTGGAGTTGTATCCCAAATACTTAGCACTGTGTCTGGCACATAGTAGGTACTTAATTATCTAATTTTGTTTTGAATTGAAATATTTTTCTGGATGGATATACCTTATTCAGTTAGGTAAGAGGGCATGGGTTAGCATCGTATATTGAGAAGGTATACCTGTGAGGAAATCCAGGGACCAGAGAAAGGAACCATGACAGAGAATATTTGGTTGAAGATCAAAGGAGTTAACTGAAGTTATTTTTATCATTGGTGTATGTATACTATAGACCACCTGGCCAGAAGGATAAAATAGATGAAGAGTTTGATATGTCGATCACAAGCCTGATATAGATGTATGATATATCAGTGATGGGAGACTTCAATTATGCAAGCATCTTCTGAAGCTCTTTCACTTTGCCAAAAGCAGAACAGATAATAACTTCTTGACTAGCCTTAGTGATAACTTGATCATTCAGAAATCAACAAGGAGAAATTCTATTCTGGATCTGATTTTTACTAAAAGAAAGAACTGGTTACTGGGTTGTTGTTGTTGTTACATTGTTTTCAAAGAGGAACAATGTCATCATTACATGATGTTTTGACTTGCTCATGAATTGAATTTAAATGAGGCAGTTGCACAAAATCATTAGCCTCACTCTCTCTTCCAGAGTCATTGAAGTCCAGTGGCAAGACATGGGTCAAGAGACTGGCAATGGGCCATCTCTGATGTCTGAAAAGCTCTAAGCGCTCCACAGCACCAGCTTTAGCTGCTTTCATGGCTATTGAAACACGTTGTTCTCATCTGCCCATTCTTTCAGGGAAAGTTTTCACATGCTTGGGGTAGAACATTCCCCAAACTCACTAACAGGTGGAAGTTATGGAAACCTTGGGTGGGAGGGTGGGGAAATGACCACTCCATTCTTAGAGTCTCTGATAGTTTAATTTAAATTTTAGCAAAATTTTAATAAAATAAATAATAAATAAAAATAAATAAATAAATAATAAAATGCTATTCTGTGGAGAAGGTACACACACATATACATGGATATATATGTGATCATATAACCCAGTGGATTCATAACTGGCTGGATGGACAAATTCAAAGAATAGTTGGTCATGATTCTATGTCAATATGGTATGAGGTCTCTAGCGAAGTACCCCAGAGATCTGTGCTTGCCTCTGTACTGTTTAATATTTTGATCAATGATTTGGATAAAGTCATAGTAGTTAGGCTGATCAAATTTCCAGGTGACAAATCTGGTAGGGATAGGTAGCATACACTGGATAAAAGGCTCCAAAAGGATTCAGTATTGTGCTGACTAACTAAGATGAGATTCAATAGAAGAAAATCTTTCACTTGAGTAAAAAGAACAAATTTCACAAGTATAAGATGGGGTAGGCATTGTTAACAGTTCTGAAAAGGATCTCATGGGTTTTAGTGACCAGGTAAGCTCAAAATTAGTATTGTGACATGGCACCTGAAAAGCTAATTAGATCTTGGGTTTTATTAAGGACTTTCAGATGTAGGATGTGATAGTATATCTTGTCCTTGTCACTCCTCATCTGGGTTATTATATTTTGCTTTAAGGACGCTGAGTATATTGAAAAAAGCAACCAAGATAGTAGGTAATATTCACAATAACATTATTTTCCCTAGTATAAGTTCAGTGTTCAATCAGCATGACTGCTATAAAAGTGATCGGAAACCCTAAGCACAGCCTGTGTGCTTCTTGTTTGGGGGAAAAGACTCCTTCCACATACGCCCCTTGCTTCCTTCTAATTCAGCATGAGAGTTAATCAATTTGAGTTACGATAGCAGAATGCTTCTAGTGCTGACTTTGATAAACCATTACCACAGCAGCAGCAACGGCTCACATTTATCAAGGACTTGAGAGTGTCCTACCTTTTAAGTTTGGCTCAACTGCTGAAAACTAATCTTTATCACAGGTCTCCACCTTGTGGCCAGTTGGGCAAAATGTAACCTCACTTTCTGATTTGCCATCCCCTGGTGCTTTCCATAAGTCTCCACTTTACCTTGGTTTATCTTGGTTTGAGATGAGTACATTCATTGTATACTGCAGTCTCCATTTAGTATTTTAGGCTCTATGTTTCAGAGGAAGAATTTTCTTTTGGAATTGACGTCACCATTTGCTTGAGTGTCATACCTAGAGAAATGGGGATCAAAGGACCAAAGAAGTTAGAATTGGAAAGGACCTCAGAGGTCCTGGTTAAAGTCTTCCACTTGAGGAAACTGAGGCATAGAGAAGCTAAGTGAGACAGCCTAAAGAAAAAGTGCTGGTCAAGAGGTCATTGGACTTAAATGTCATTTCTGATACTGATTGTGTGACCATGAATAGGTTGACTAATCGTTTTTTGAGCCTCAGTTTCTTACCTGCAAAATGGACATAATAATACCTATAGTACCTACTGTATTGAATTTTGTGAATTTCAAATGATACGATTTATGTAAAGAATTATATAGGGAAGCTAGGTGGCACAGTGGATAAAGCACTGGCCCTGGATTCAGAAGGACCTCAGTTCAAATCCGGCCTCAGACACTTGGCACTTACTAGCTATGTGACCTTGGGCAAGTCACTTAACCCTCATTGCCCTACCCCCCAAAAATAATTATATAAATATCAGCTATTATTATAGCTAACATAGGCAGTAAGTAGTAGCATCAGGATTTGAATTCAGGTCTTTTGACTATAAATTCAGTTTCTCTTTCTACTTTATGTGGGAACATGATATCCATCAGCAGATATGTAGGAATATGATATCCATCAGCAGATATGACCAACATGAAGTAATAGCTTCAGACTTTAACTCCATTCATGGTCAGGTTGGATAGGGAGAGCAGTTTAAAAGCGTGTGTTTTCCTTTGCTTCTCTTTTGACCCAGTATGAAAACTAATGCTTTTGCCGACTTGATTGATTCATGGTGGTCTACAAGTACTTCTGTCTGCATTCTCCATGATGCATTATGTCCCCTAGAACAGAAACACTTCCTATTCTTCTTGGAAGACTCATTTTAGGTGAAAATCTTTTATAGGTTTCTAGGGGAACAAAAGGTCTTTCCTAGTTCCTCTCTTTTTCCTATTCCTTCCCATCCAACTTCAGATCTCCTCGCATTTATACTGTTACATATCTTGTATGGTCATAGTTGCTTGTATATGTCTCCTCCATTAGAGTTAAGCCTCTTGAACTCATGGTTTTTTTCTATCTTTGTGTCTTCAGCTCTTAAGACCATACCCAGCACATAGTATGCACTTAATAAATTCTTGATACCTGATTGTCTTAAATCATCATCAAGACCAAAAAGAGCTCTTTCTTAATCTTTTAAATTCTTAGTTTCTTCTCCTCAGTCAATGCAAACACTTCATGATTTTGTCTTTGATAAGAGTCTTCATTTCATAGTGCTTTTCTTCAAACATTAATAAAATGTTATGAATAGAATTTGGTTAATCTTCATAATCCCATGAAAGTAAAGGTTTGTGAAAGCTAAAGTTTTATCCCAATTCCAGGCAAATTCTTTTTTTATTTTTATTTTTATTTTTTTTTGCAGGGCAATGGGGGTTAAGTGACTTGCCCAGGGTCACACAGCTAGTAAGTGTCAAGTGTCTGAGACTGGATTTGAACTCATGTACTCCTGAATCCAGGGCCGGTGCTTTATCCACTGTGCCACCTGGCTGCCCCCAGGCAAATTCTTAAAGTTAGGAATAACTAATACTAGTAGGAGCAGCAGGATAGGAGTGGGAATTCATGGACTATAATGCTGGCTTGAAGATTAAGAAACAATAATCAAACTTTGAATATTTCTATCAACTCAGTCTGTACTTTAACATTGTTATAGGGCATGGTTATCTGACATGTTACTATGTTAACTAGGCTGTGTCTGGTTCTAGTTACACTTATCACCAGAATCATAACTAGGGTGAGGAACTAGGGCTTTTCTCCAGGGCACTGGCATTTAGAGAGCCATGAAAAATAGCAATTGACCTTAGCACCTACTTAGCAAGAACAATTACTTAAAATAAGGACCTACTAGAAGCCCTATTAAGGCTATTGTCGTTCCTTAGTTCTAGAAGAGGACCATGACTTTGGGGTTGATGTCATGACTTGCAGTGAACTGAATTTAAGTAAGGCAGGGCTGTGTAAAGTCACCAACCTCACTCTCTCCTCCAGAGCCTTGTGGGTCCAGTGACAAGATATACATCAGGATGACTGGAGATGGCCCCCGCTATTAAGGCACCTATCTATACATAGAACTCCCTCCTGCTTGACTGAATTTGTCTTAATTTCATCCTATATTATTTTTACTGATGAATTAAAAAGTTGATTTGAAGGGACCTTTTGTTTTGCTTATCTGAGTACGAAGATTGCAACTGATCAGACATTTTGACTTTACTAGAGGTCATAGAATTTGAGAGGGGAGAGAGATTTTGGAGATTTTTCTCCAAAGCACCCCCTCATTCTACAGATGAACAAACAAACCTAGCCAGTTGACATTGGTATTCAGATTAATATTGCAATATACATTCCACTTTACCATAATGTCTCTATTCAATCAAAAGAGATCAATATTGTCTATGTGGACCCAACCTTAGAATGGTTTATTCCTTAGCCAAATAGAATGATGACAATGGAGGCAATGGGCTACAGCTAAACCTAACTTTTCATAATGTGTAGGTTCCTGAAAAGTTGTATTGCTCAATAGAATGTTAGTGTTGGAAGAGGGTTGGTTCATTAATACCTCTGATTGAACCGTCATTTTACAGATCAGAAAATCAAAGCCTTGGTAAAGTGCAATGCCATTGATAGGACTCACTTGATCATGGGCAAAGTCAGATCAAGAATGGTTGGGACCCAGAAATCAGTCCCTCCAAAACAATGTGGTATTGTGTACTTCCCAGACCTGCAGTCAGACTACTGGATTCACATCCCGATTTTATTACTAACTAGTTGAGTGACATTAAACAAGTCACTTCATCTCTGTGGACTTCATTTTCCTCATCTGTTGATGGTCCCTCAGTCCTCTTGAGCTCAAAAATCTTATGGTTCTACAAGCAAGGAGCAGCCAACAGGAGAAAGTTCAAACAGTCTGAATCATCTGTCACCCCAGAGGTCCAACAGTACTTAACAGGTAGATATCCCAGCAGGTGTGCAGAGTATGAAGTCAGTGGAATTTATAATAATAGTATTTACAAGAGTAATTCACATTTACATAGCACTTGAAGAATTACAAAGTATTTTGCCTATAGCACTCTTTTATGGTAGGTAGTACAATTATTATACATAATCATAATGGATGATATGTAGTGATTTAAAGATTACAAAGCATTATATACATATATATATGCATATATATGGTTTACAAAGCACTATATCTCTATTTCTGTCTCTATCTCTATAGATATTTTTAGATAGATATTCTCATCTAATCCTGCCAATGGCCTTGAGTATTACAGTTATTATTTCTCCCTCAGAGTGATTGTCCAAAATCTCATACTAAATGCTAGGGTTGAGACATGATCTTAGATACTCTAACTAAAAAACTAGTATTCTTTCCTCTACACTGCATTATTTCTTACAATAAGTGTTTATGTATAGGTATGTATATATTTATGCAATTTGGGACACCTAGGTGACACAGGAGATAGAGCACTGGGTCTGAAGTTCAGAAGACCCATTTTCCTGAGTTCAAATCCAGCCCCAGATACTTACTAGCTATGTGACACTGGGTAAGTCACTTAACCCTGTTTACCTTAGTGTCTTCATTTGTAAAATGAGCTGGAAAAAGAAATGGTAAACAATTCCAGTATCTTTGCCAAGAATACCCCAAAATGGGGTCACAAAGAGGTAGATACAACTGAAATGACTGAACAGCAACAAAATGTATGTAATTAACCTTAAGTAGAGGTTTAGGTGATAGAGATTCAGCCATGGGAATGAGACAAGGATTCATTTATTAGAACTACAGTATAAGATAGGGACTTGGTCTGGATGAGAAAGGCAAGGCTATTTGTCAATGGAAGCAAATTACAAGATCAAAGCAGGACTAGGGAGAAGAATAATGAGCTAGTGACCCCTGGCTCTTTAAATTGCCCTGAACTAAAGATAGGATTGGTCTTAGAATCTGGGGCAAAGCTGAACTTGAACAATGGGGCTTAAGTAGCCTTCATTCAAAAGCCTAACTGGTTAATGAGACAAACATATTATTATAATAAATTTGTACTTCCATCTTATTTCCTCAAATGATCAAATATTTAGAGCTAGAACCTGCCTCAGGCATTTCATGAAAGAGAAAACTGAATCATCATGGTGATAAATGATTTCCCCAAGGTCATAGAGGTAGTAAATGGAAGAACTGTCCTTTTCTCCCTAATAATCATTTAAATTTAGTTTCCAAATTCTATCCCTCCTCACCTCCCTCCACCTTTCCTGAGGCAGTAAGCAATCAGATATAGGTTGTACATGTGCAATTATGTAAACTTTTACCATATTAGTCATTTTATATAAGAAAACTAGACAAAAAATCAAAGAAATGAAGTGAAAAATTGCATGCTTCAGTCTGTTCAATTAATATAAGTTCATTCTTTGGAGGGGGATAGTATGTTTCATCATTAGTCCTTTGGGATTGCCTTGGATCATTGTATTGCTGAGAATAGTTATCAATAGTTCTTCGTTAAACAGTATTACTATCTCTGTGCACAATGTTCTCCTTGTTCTGCTCATTTCATTATACATCAGTTTATAAATCTTTACTGGCCTTTGTGATATCATCTTACTTGTCATTTCTTATAGCACAATAATATTGCATTACAATCACATACCATAGCTTGTTTAGTCATTCCCAATTTAATGGGTATCCCTTTGATTTGCAATTTGTAGCCATCACAAAAAGAGCTGCTATAAATATTTTTGTATGAATAGGTCCTTTCCTCTTTTTTTTTGGATGTCTTTAGGATAAAAACCTAGCAGTGGCTAGATCAAAGGGTATACACAGTTTTATAGCCCTTTGGGCATAGTTGCAAATTGCTCTGAAGAATGGCTGAATATCAGTTCACAACTCTACCAACAGTGGATTAGTGTCCCAATTTTCCCACATCACCTCCGCTGTCCAACATTTTCCTTTTTTTTTTTATTATATTAACCACTCTCATAGGTGTGAGGAGATGCCACAGATGTTTTTAATTTGTATTTCTCTGATCAATACTGATTTAGAGCATTTTATATGATTATAGATAGCTTTGATTTCTTTGTCTGAAAACTGCCTGTTCATATCCTTTGACCATTTATCAATTTCTATATATTTGAGAAATTATGCTTTTATCAGAGATACTTGTTTCAAAAATCCTTTCCCAGTTTTCTGCTTTCCTTATAATTTGGGTTGGATTGGTTTGTTTCTGCAAAATCTTCTTAATTTTATATAATCAAAATAATCTATTTTACATATTTTAATGTTCTCTATATCTTATTTGGTACTAAATTCTTCCCATCCATAAATCTGACAGATGAAACATTCCATGCTCTCTTAATTTGCTGTATAAATAATATATACATTTTGACCTTATTTTAGGATATGGTGCGACATGTTAGTCTATACCTAGTTTCTGCCATACTGTTTTCCAGCTTTCCCAGCACTTTTTGTCAAATAATAAGTTTTTGTTCCAAAAGCTTGGATCTTTGAGTTTATATACTAGATTACTATAGTCGTTTACTATAGGGTAATTTGTACCTATTCTATTCCACTATTCTACCACTCTATTTCTTAGCCAGTACTAGAATGTTTTGATAATTACCATTTATAATACAATTTGATATCTGGTACTGCTAGACAACTTTTTTTGAATTTTTTTCATTGATTCCCTTGATATCCTTGAACTTTTGATCTTCTAGATGAACTTTGTTATTGTTTTTTTATAGATCTATACAATATTTTTTTGATAGTTTGATTGTCATGGCACTAAATAAATAGATTAATTTAGGTAGAATTGTCATTTTTATTATACTAGCTCAGCCTGTGCATTAGCAAGTAATATTTTTCCAGTTATTTAGATCTGACTTTACTTGTGTAAAAAGTGTTTTATAGTTGTGTTCACAATATTCCTGGGTTTGTCTTGGCAGGCAAACTTCCAGGTATTTTATATTGTCTACAGTTATTTGAAATAGAATTTCTCTTTATATCTGTTGCTGCTGGACTTTGCTGGTAATATATAAAAATGCTCTGGGTTTATTTTGTATACTGCAACTTTTCTAAAGTTGTTAATAATTTCAAGTAGTTTTTAGTTGATTCTCTAGGATTTTCTAAGTACAGCATTATATCATCTGCAAAGAGTGATAGTTTTGTTCCCTTGTTGCTTATTCTAATTCCTTTAATTTCTTTTTCTTCTTTTATTGCTATAGCTAACATTTCTAGTGCAATATTAAATAACAGAGATGATAATGGGAATCCTTGCTTCACCCCCTGATTATATTAGGCAGACTTTTGGGTTATCTCCATTACAGATAATGCTTGCTGATGGTTTTAGATAAATATTATTTATCATTTTAAGGTAAACTCTATTTATTCCTATGCTCTCTAGTGTTTTGTTTTGTTTGGTTTATTTTTTTGTTTTTGCAGGGCAGGGAGGGTTAAGTGACTTGCCTAGGCTCACACAGCTAGTAAGTGTCAAGTGTCTGAGGCTAGATTTGAACTCAGGTCCTCCTGAATCCAAGGCCAGTGTTTTTAATAGGAAAGGGTATTGTATTTTGTCAAAGGCTTTTTTCTACATCTATTGAGATAATCTGGCAATTTCTGTTGGTTTTGTTACTGACATGGTCATTTATGCTAATAGTTTTCCTAATATTGAACCAGCCCTGCATTCCTAGTATAAATCCTACCTAGTTATAGTGTATAATCTTTGTGATAAATTGGGGTAATCTCTTTGCTGGTATGTTATTTAAAATAGAACTGACTTTCTTAATCCAGAACCTAATTTCAAATCCAACCTTCTTTCTGGTCTAATGGTAACTTCAGTCAATCAATTAATCAGCTTTATTAAGTACCTGCTATGTACCTCATGCAATCCTGGGAATATAAACACACACAAAAATGAAACAATGAAACTCATAAGGAGCTCACATTTCTAGTAGGGGATATAAGTACCTGTGCATGTATGTATGTATATGTATATATATATATGTATATATGTATATATATATGTGTGTGTGTATATATAAAAAGTGTGTACATGTGTATATTTGGGTATATATGTATATAGAATAAATATAAAATAAATATATTGCTGGCTTTTATACAAGGCTTTAAGGTTTGAAAAACATTTTATATGTGTTATCTCATTTGATCCTAACAACTCTGTGAGTTGGGTTCTATTATTATCTATGTCATTATATTTATTGGATCATTTTACATGTGGGGAAGGTGAGTTTAAAAGAGGTTAAGTGACTTGTCCATGTTAACACAGTTGGTTAATTTCCTGAGGCAAGATTTGAACTCAAATCTTCCTGACTCTAAGTCCAGCACTCTATCCACTGTGACACCTAGCTGCAGATATACCAATATATTTGCTTTTGTTCAATTGTTTTCAGTCATGTTCAGCTCTGTGGTTTTCATAGCAGAGATACTAGAATGGTTTACCATTTTCCTTCTCCAGCTCAGAAAACTGAGACAAACAAGGTTAAGTGACTTCCTCGGGGTCACACAGCTAGTGTCTGAGGCCAGATTTGAACTCAGGTACAAATATACTCAAGGTAGTTAAAGACAAGATAGTTTGTATCTTGGAGGACAATTGACTACCTGGAAGGGTTAGGAAAGTCTTCATGCCGAAGATGGTGCTTGAATTATGTCTTAAACTCTGTGACTCTTGACTGCATCTTGACTCTATGAGTTGATAGTGAGGAGGAAGGGCATTGTGGGCATGGGGGATGGTCAGCACAAAGTGGGCCATAAAAATAGGACATGGAGCGCCCTATGTAAGGGACCAGAAGGACAGTTTGGCTTGATCAAATGAGTGTTGGAGAGGGATTAATAGCCTATAAAGCTAGAAGCATAGAGGCTATGTTTTAAAGGGTATTAGAAGCTAAATAGGATGGATAGGCACCAGATTTTCAAGGATTTTAAAAGCTAAATAGAAGTGTTTATGTTCTATCCCAGAAGTAAAAGGAAACTACTAGAATTGATTGAGTAGGGGAATGATATGGTCATAGTTATGCTTAAGGAAAATTTCTTCAGCAGCATAATTCTTTGGCAGCATAAAATAGACTGGAGCAGTGAGAGATACAAGTCAGAAGTCCATTGCAGTGACATCAGCAGAGACAGCACCAGATCATCTAGTCCACTATTTTTTCCCATTATTCTATTCTACCTTAAAGAATTATATTTTAAATTCATTAGGAGGGGCAGCTAGGTGGCGCAGTGGATAGAGCACCGGCCCTGGAGTCAGGAGTACTTGAGTCCAAATTCAGCCTCAGACACTTAACACTTTTGTTGTTGTTGCTGTTGTTGTTTTGGGTTTTTTTTGTGTTTTTTTTTGGTGAGGCAATTGGGGTTAAGTGACTTGCTCAAGGTCACACAGCTAGTATGTGTCAAGTGTCTGAGGTCGGATTTGAACTCAGGTCCTCTTGACTCTAGGGTCAGTGCTCTATTTTTTTTTTTTTAGTGAGGCAATTGGGGTTAAGTGACTTGCCCAGGGTCACACAGCTAGTAAGTGTTAAGTGTCTGAGGCCGGATTTGAACTCAGGTACTCCTGAATCCAGGGCCGGTGCTCTATCCACTGCGCCACCTAGCTGCCCTGGGTCAGTGCTCTATTAACTGCACCACCTAGCTGCCCCAGACACTTAACACTTACTAGCTGTGTGACCTTGGGCAAGTCACTTAACCCCAATTGCCTCACTAAAAAAAAATTTAAAAATAATTCATTAGGAAAGCTTACTTAAAAGAATCCTATTTGTAATGTTTTACATAATCATATGTGTATAACCCATATATGATTGTTTGCTGCCTCAGGGAGGGGGTAGAGGAGGGAGGGAAAGAGGGATAAAAATTGGAACCCAGGGGCAGCTAGTTGGTGCAGTGGATAAAGCACTGGCCCTGGATTCAGGAGTAAATGAGTTCAAATTCGACCTCTGACACTTGATGATTACTAGCTGTGTGACCCTAGGCAAATCATTTTACCCTCATTGACCTGCAAAAAAAAATTGGAACCCAAAACTATAAATAAAAATGTTTATTATTTTAAAAAGAATCCTATTTGAACCATTTTATAAGGTGAAGGTTGTTTTTGAGGGGTGGGGCAATGAGGGTTAAATGACTTGCCCAGGGTCACACAG
Source organism: Dromiciops gliroides (assembly GCF_019393635.1). NCBI lineage: Eukaryota > Metazoa > Chordata > Mammalia > Microbiotheria > Microbiotheriidae > Dromiciops > Dromiciops gliroides. The sequence continues at coordinate 79,347,473 of NC_057864.1, forward strand.
GTAGTAAGTGTCAAGTGTCTGAGGTCAGATCTGAACTCAGGTCCTCCTGAATCCAGGACCAGTGCTTTATCCACTGCACCACCTAGCCGCCCCAGAGTTGGTGCATTTTTATGGCCTTTATAAGCTTTGGGAGTCTTTATCCTAACTCCCACTCACAGTTATGAATTAGGTTACTCGGAGAGTAAGGCTGGCTACATCCCTCAGAGTTTTATAGATACACCTCAAAAGTATGATGAGGATCCTCTCTAATGCCACTGACCCAAGACCCCATTCTGGTGTGTTCTTCCCAATATCAATAGCTAGCTACAATTAGTATCTCCCTTATATCATCAGTTTCTTCTAGTGATTAGTCTTAAGTATGATTTAACAATTCACTTTGACAAAGGGCTATTTACTGAGAAGTTATAAGAAGAATAGAAATGCAAGCCACCCACCCTGACCCCCAACCAGGGGGGCATACTCTTCTCTATATTACCTCAGTCTCTGAAAAGAGAAGGTTCAAAGTTAAAGAGATTGCTACAAAGCATTCACCCTCTGCCAAATTCACTTCCAAGGGCAGCATAATGGATGGATGAATTTACTACAGGAAATAGTGGTCATGCAGCCAGGTATGATTCACTGCTAGGTTGGATCCCATAAGTCAGTCCTCACCACTGCCCTGGCTCCAGACTTGAACAAAAACAAACTCCCATCTCTGGACACCTGGTGGTTCTTCTGACTTTTGGAAACTCACGAGGTTGTCACTGCCTATTCTGTTCTTTGTCCAATATTCCTTCATCTAAGGAAGGAAAGAATAGACACAATTTTAGCACAATGCTTGGCTTAATAAATGTTGATTGATTACTGACATAAGAGGGACAGAAGCAATGGTATGGCTATGGTTTATGGCAAGTCTTGCCTTCTCACTTGAGCTTTGCCAGACAGAAAAGTAAACTGTATTGTCACCACCCTCCACTCTGGTTCAGAAGCTGATCAGAAGTCCTCTAGTTCTCTATGTGCAAGTAGACAAGAAACAGTTATAGAATAACAGTTCATGCCGCAAAGCATAGAGCAGAACTTTCCATTACATGTCATCACACATCTCCAGAGGAAGGCTCACCAAGCCTCCTCATGTGGTTTGGAAGCCAGTAGAACATGGCAGCCTCTGATTGGCCAGAACCCTGTTACATTTCCTTATGTCATTAGCCTAGCATGGTGCCTGGGATGTAGTTGGCGCTTACTACATGCTCACTGAATTGAATTAAATTGAATCCTCATGTTTGTAGATCACCCCAGGTGCTTGCTATCATTCCTAAAGCAAAGTATACTAATGCCATTACTTTGTTTGAACTGTGGACACGACATTTTGGATCACAGAATTTATTTCCGATATTTTGTAAAATCTGAATTTTCCACAACTTTCTTTATTTTGAACCTTGGGCCCATGGCCCCACAATAATTCATATAGTTAAAAGCATTCACACACTGAGCAGGAGTTTGGCTCCAACCACTGCCAAAATGGTTGCTTTGTTGATGAGTATTATATGTTAACAAGGTGCAAAGCAGTCTAAAGCACATGACAAGTCCGGTTGCTTCAGAGGCCAACTATATTTATTCTGTTGGCAGAAAAGTCAGAATAAGGCTCTATCAAATAACTTTGAAGTTAGCCAGACATTGCATGCATGTAGTGATGTGGTTCTTATCTCTAGTACTTTCAATAAAGATTGAAATGGAAGGAAGCAGGATTCAGTCATAGTGAACCTGAATTAATTACAAACACAACGTGAAAGAACACTAGGCTGAGAGAGTCAGAAAACTTGGCTAGAGATTAGTTCCGTTGCTAACTAGCTGTGTGATCTTGGACAAGTCATTTAAGTTCTCTGGGCCAGAGTTTCTTCATCTGCAAAATGAAGGGGTTAGATCTAGAAGACTAACAAAAGCACAATGATTCAACTGCAAGAAAGACTATAAAAGTGTTTTCAATTTAGCCTATATTGACAAGTGGTACAAGAACCTAGAAGCATAAAGACAATCCAGTTTTTAAAACTCTGAATTTATAAAACGTTAAGGAAATGACCTCTTACCTTAAAGTAATTTTTCACTTTACAAAAGAATTTGCTTCATCATTCCTTTAAGTCATAAGCTCCTTTAGGACATTTGAAAAATGATTTTCTTTTTAAAAAAATTAATTACATGACTCTTTTTTTGCACATGAAGTGACATATAGCTGGAAGCATTGCAAGCAAAATTCAAGCCATCAGTTGAAAGAGAGAAGATTGAGGGAGAGAACCGGAGAAAGTGGTCAATAAAAACTAAAGTACCCCTACAAGGCAGGGGTGAGAGAAACAAAAACATTTCAAAGGAAATACCAAGGGACAATGATGAGTACGATAAAGTTAGATTTATCTCACCTTTGTAGACCATACTTGAAGATGAGCCAGAATTTTAGGTGATAGTAAAAATCAGGAATGTAGATTGAAGTACTCTTCTCTAAAGCCAAAAAATCTAAAAATCTCCAGTGTCTCATAGAATACTATTATTAGCATCTTGAAGCACTGTCTCTTTCCCATGGAACTTAGAATCTAAAACAGATCTCATCAACAGCGTAAAATATAACAATAAAGTGACACACACATTAATGTCATACTTCATAATCTATAAAAAATCTATAAAAAATGTGGATTCTTTCCCTCTCTTTTCCCAGTACTGTCAATCCTCTCTGGACAGACTTCTTGGCCTCTTATTCTTTTAAAGACATATTCCTGGCCTCCTAGCCTCTCACTGGACATTTTCCTTCCAATTGAGGACAAATCTTGGCCTCTTATACATTCACTAAACAAGTTCTTTGCTTCCCATGCACTTGGGGACAGATTTTTGGCCTTCTACCTTACACTACACTTACTTATCCCCATGGAATCTTTATATCAGTTCATTTGACCTTAGAGTCCAGATCTGGGCTCAGGTCAAATCTCCCAGTTTCTAAGTTGCAGAATAGATGTAGATCTGAATTGATAGGAGAAGTTTTCTCACCTCAAATTCTCTACAAACTAAGGCAATTCAAGGTCCAAACCAATTTTTATATTGTTGGTTTTATCTCATTGTTCTAGTCTACTGTAATTGCTATGAATTTTTTCATTCAACATGTTACCAGTTGGATGGTGCCATGGATAGAGTACTAAGCCAGAGTCAAGGAGACAAATTCAAATTTAGCCTCAGCTACTTACTAGCTCTGTGATCCTGGACAAACCACTTAACCTCTGTTTGCCTCAATTTCCTCATCTATTAATAGGGATAGTAATAGCACCTACCTCCCAAGGTTGTTGTGAGGATCAATAATATGTATAAAATGCTTAGCACAGTGCTGAGTACATAGCAAGTGCTATGTTAGTTATTAATATTATTATCATTATTATTTTATTGGTATTCTTACTATTGTATTAGCCTTGTTTTATTTGCCAATTTGCTAAGTGTTTAGGACAGGATTGAAGACAAAGACCTGAAGTATATGACCTTTACTGAACACTCTCCACTGGGTCAACTGAGTCATTAATCAACAGTGTTTGGGTCTGGCTGTTCAACGACTTATAAATTCAATTTAATTCAATTCAGCATGTATTCACTAAGGGACTATTTTGTTCCAGGTTCTCTATGCTAGCCACTAGAGCATGCAAACACAAAAGAAAAGAGTCCTTGCCCTCAAGAAATTTAAATTCAACTGAGGGCAGTACCATTTACACAGATGAGTCATGGGATCCTAGGTTTAGATCTGAAATAAAAAAGTCATCAAGTCCAACCCTTTAATTTTACATATCAAGAAATTGAGGCACAGAGTAGCTAAGTGATTTGGCCATGGTCACACAGTATTTTAAGTTGGATTTAAAACGAGGTCTTCATGACTTCAATGTCAGTATTCTATCCATTTTACTATGCTGTCTCAAAATTATAGATATAGATATAGATATAGATATAGATATAGATATAGATATAGATATAGATATAGATATATAGATGTAAATCCAAAATTACTTGGGGGGCAGGAAGGGGCAAAAGCAACTGGATAGAAAAAGGTGTTTCTGCCTTACTTAATTGTACTATAATCCATCTCATATTTCTCCATCTTGTGCTTTGTACATGGTTGGTGTTAATAAAATGTGTTTTTTAACTAAATTGAAATTAAGATATTCTATGTCTATATACATTTTCCCAAGTATAATTTAATCTCTCTTGCTCCTTTTTTTTTTTTGCAGGGCAATGAGGGTTAAGTGACTTGTCCAGGGTCACAAAGCTAGTAAATGTCAAGTGTCTGAGGCTGAATTTGAAGTCAGGTCCTCCTGAATCCAGGGCCATTGCTTTGCCCACTGTGCCACCTAGCTGCCCTATCTTGTTCCTTTTTAATTAATGGTTCAACTGACTGTTCATCTCCAGTGACTGTCCCAAATACGTGTACCAACTTAGTGGACTAGCCATCCACATGCATATCATAATCTAAGCAATAGGCATTCTTCATCCATTTTGTTTTTCCTGTTTGGATTGTAAGCTCTTTTGGATATCTAAGAGTCTCACTGAGTAGGTACTATGATGCTCTGGGACTTAATATAATTAACACAATATCATCTGCAAATATGAGTATCTGTACGACATCATTATGTACTGTCGTTCCTTCTTCCTTTCAGACCCTGAATAATCTTCCACAAGAGTGATGTCATACCATTGGCAAGTATGTTTTATCTACTCTAAGCATAAAGACCCATCTTTTCAACTTAAATATGCTCTGTGAGTGATGTTTTCTGGTTGTGAATTTTGTACATTCGCTACATTTTCTGGAGGAATAGAATTTACTCAGTGGGCAGTGGAGAAGTACATGAGAGCAAGTAGGTTGCAACATATTTCTGATGAAGACATGTTTATGAAGTAGTGTAGGAGATGTCATTGAGAGAATGTATGATTGGTCTTGCGGTTAGAATGAGAGATAACAGATGAATCTCAGTGCTTGGAACATAGTAGATGATTAGTGAGTGAGTACTTTTTGACTTGAAGTACTCAAAACACTGTAATTTCTAGGATCAGTCTTTTTACTGTTTTAAACAAAAAAGGACAATGTTTCCCAGATTTGGTTTTGGCTATTTCTCCCATTCTCCAAGAATTCTCCAAAACTACTGACTGCAGAATAAAATTTATATGTCAAAAAGGCAGAGAAGAGGTAAAGGAAACAGCAATTACCAGAAAGGCTTTATATTGGAGATGAGATTTCAAGAGCTTTTAAAAACATGGTGCACTTTTGAATTTCATTTAGATTTCAATTGGATATTTTTTATGTGTTAAAAATGCCATAAAATCCAAATAAATTGCTAAATTGTCTAGAATATATATATATATATATATATATATATAAAACTTTGAACTATTTAATGCTCTTAGTAAAAAAGAATAAACAAAACAACCTAGTTTAGTAAGTATGTGGTGGTCATCACTATTAAAATTTACTTCCTCAAAAATCCCTATTAAAATGTTCACTTTAAACCTATTTTGATATTCTATAAGCATATGTAATGCTAGAACAAAGAGCCTGATAGTGTCTCTTGTATTCAAGAAATAAATTTCACACATTTTATTATAGAACTAGGCAAAATAGTTCTTTATTTCCTAGTTGTCCTTTATGATGTTAAATATATAGAGAATAGAGGGGCAGCTAGGTGGCACAGTGGATAAAGCACCGGCCCTGGATTCAGGAGTACCTGAGTTCAAATCCGGCCTCAGACACCTAACACTTACTAGCTGTGTGACCCTGGGCAAGTCACTTAACCCCAATTGCCTCACTAAATATATATATATATATATATATATATATATATATATATATATAGAGAGAGAGAGAGAGAGAGAGAGAGAGAGAGAATAGAAAAGAACATTGAAACAGCATCTAGTCAAGTATAATCTCCCTCCTAATGTGATTAGCTAGGATTACATTGTCACAAATATGGCATCACTTTCCTTTTTAGTTATTCAATAAAACCAGACCTTAGTTAGTTATACTGTATATTTTTCTTATTTGTGGGTATTACATATTGACTTCCTTTTCTCACTCTTTGTTCCATTTCCCATTGAACTGTATGGGAACTTAGATGCCATTTTTGCCCTATGTTAAAAAAAATAATAATCAAGGCTATATCTGGAAATAATGGCCCCGAAAATATTTTCTCTTAGTGTTTTCTTCACTGATGTGAGGGTATCCAATGCATTGTAAGTAGGGGCTATTGAGCAAGAATTCCAGTTAGGTCTATTGGTCAATTCTCTGTGTGTGGGTATGTGTGCGTGCATATATATCCAGATGTAGAAATGAGCATTAACTAATATGGTGGAAGATTATATTGGTGGATTTCAAAAGGGAAGTTTGAACCTACTTCTGTGACCCTTTCTTTATTATACTGCTAAGAGAGCCTTAGGATTCTGATCTTGCTGCTTCAAAGTTGGTCAATATGAAGCAAATATGGAAATGGTCAGAGAAATCAAGATTTAGCTGAAATATAACTAATAAATCCTTGTTGATTGAAATAAATTTAGTATAATTTCATTTGTACACAATATTGGCTTAAGAATTTGCCACCACTTGAATACAGGCCCTCATTACCGCCCATCTGGATTACTATCACTAGCTTGATCCTGTCCTCCCATGATGCAGTGGCTCCTCAGGTATCTCCATGCCATCCTTCTCTACTCTGGCCTCTCTCATCATAACTGGTGAGCTTTTACCATTATTAGTCTACCCCAGACATGCCGTGTCGCTGATACTGTTTATTGCCATCTTCATGCTATATCAGAGGGCATTCTCTCCCTAACTTTTCTACCTGTAGTTCTGAGAGTAGTAATCAAATCCACATTACCATTCCAGGAAAGCACATATTCATATAACCTATTTTGGATTACTTTCCATCTTGGGGAGGGAAGGAGAAAAATTTGCAATGAGAAATATTATAAAAACAAATGTTGAAAACTATCTCTAAATGTAACTGGGAAAATAATAAAATATTTATATGGAAAGCACATATTCACCAAGTGACATGTATCAAGTGCACTTACTATCTCTGACTATACTCCACACTTAATAACTGCTTTTTCCATCATTCATTCATTCATTTATTCATTCATTCAGTCTTTCCACCTGCACTCTCTTCTCACTCCAGTATTCCCCCTGCACAGTACTGACAGAATAATCTTTCTCAAGTTGCTCCTCTTCTAAAAATTAAATCTTCAATGGCTCTCTCTTGCCAGATAAAATTCAAACTCCTTTGTCTGGCTTTTGAGGCCTTCCACAGTCTGAAGCTTCCTTATCTTTATATTCTTAGTTCATATTTCATATATTAGATGCTCTACACTCTGAACAAATTGCTATGTTGTCTGCTTTCTGGACATATCTTTCACTCTTCACCCTAAGCATTTCATTAAGTCATCCCTTAAGACACTGTCAAGTTCTTAGAACCTGTCTGGATCTATTAGCTAATCAAAAACACTGCTCATGAGCTGAGGAGACAGTGGACAGTGGAAAGAACATGGGATTTGGGGTCAGAGCACCTGGATTTGAATCCTGGATCTGCTACTGACTCTTTGTTACGTTGAGTACGTCACTTAAATTCTCTGATCCTATCTATTTCTCGGCTGAAAAAATAATTTATATTTCCATTATTTTTGGAAGTCCTCTTCTGTCATACGAACTCTATCTTTATCTTGCCCCAAACAAACACTGTGTTAGGAGATTCTCCTTTTTCTACACCTTTCCCTTGCCTATTCTCCCAAGTATACATTGAACTACATGACCTCTGAGCATCCCTCTAGTTTTAAGCCTACAGTATAATCTATAATTCTAGAGTCCTCTTAGCCTGCCCCAAATCTATCATATCCTAGTATTGCTAATGGAAATTTTGTTAAAATAGAATGTAAGGTGGGGGCAACTAGATGGCGCAGTGGTTAAAACGCTGGCCCTGGATTCAGGAGTATCTGAGTTCAAATCCAGCCTCAGACACTTAACACTTACTGGCTGTGTGACCCTGGGCAAGTCACTTAACCCCCATTGCCCTGCAAAAAAAAAATAATAATAATAAAATAGAATGTAAGGTAAACAACAAACGGCAAATTAAGCAGAAAGCAATCTTACTAATCATCCCCCAAAATCACATAATCCTATTCTCCTATCCTAGGAACCGGGAAAGCTCCTGTCAATCGTTCTGGACATTGGATGCAGTTGAGGAATAGTTGCCTGGCTTTGCATCTATTTTTTTGTCCTCTTCAGTTCTGTCACACAAATCTTCCTGTGTACTGTGAGCATCTGGTTAAGACACTTTTCACAGCTTTTCCTTTTCTAACCTTGTGTATTGCCAAACCTACACACAGCATTCTGGGACAGGTAGTCCAGCACCTTCCGGGACATAGATTGCAAAGACTTTCATTTCCAATAAGAGAGGATCTTTCGATCTTGAAGCATTGTGACAACATGGAGGTCACCCAGAGAGTCCGATTTTACCAAAGCCTGCATTGTCTTTGTTCCTATCTTTACTTACTGAATTTCTATTTATCCTTTAAAGGATAATTCATATACCACCTTCTCTAGGAAGCCCTCCATGACTCCACCCTAAAACTTCATACCAGATTTTATTTCGTGCTTCCTGAACTTCAAAGGTAATGTTGTATCTCATTCTCATTTTAGACAGTAATCACGAGGAGAGGAGGGATCTTGTTTTACTTAAACTTTGTACTCTTCAGCTCTCTTCATATGATAGGCAATTAATAAATTTTAATTGGATACTATGTTGACTCTCCTAGAAGCCTTATTAGGCCTCTTTCTAGGTGTCTGGACATACATACATATACACACACACATATATGTATTAGCAGTTTTCCTCATGATATTAGAGAAACCATTTCAAGTCAAATGAAATTGTGTAAATATACAACCCCACCCCTTCATAATTTTTTTAGTCTAGGCCCTATAAATGGAATCAACTAGTTTTTTCATTCCTAGTATGTTCCCTAATTTATTTTATCTCCCCTTTTATGTCATCCTTTCTTCCTTCCAAGGAAGATGTACTCTGATGTTTCATTGGCATGTTGAGGTGACCCTAAATCCTAAAGAATGAGTTCTGTATTACCAGGCAAGTACTGGCCTAGAAATTCACTGATCTTGTCTTTTCTCCAAAGATAAGACTAGTTAAGCCACTTCATCAGGTGATGGTCAGATGGATTTCTCAGCTCCAACTCATGAAACCCACATACTAATGTGTAGCCAAATTGTGCTCTACATTAATGAAAGGATTATTCATATGAGTGAACTTGAAGTATTGGAGTGTCACTAGTTTTTCCCCAGTTTTAATCTGTGACCCTCTTCATGGCTGGAAAAAAGCAAAGCATCCAGGTCTTCAAATAGTTACTATTCCCATTCCACTGCATATGAATGCAGTGTCTGTCTAGTGGGAAAAGATTAATTTTCTGGCTCAGTCTTATTCACATCAGAGAAAAAGGTGGATGATTCTCACTTCAGGGCAATGGAATGAATGAATAGATGGAATGGGTAGTGAAACAACCAGTCAACAAGCATTTATTCAGCCCCCGATATGTGCCAGGCACTGTGCTAACTGCTGGACCAGTAGGAGACAGGTGTTGCCCATCTTTCCACAGCCCACTTCTTGATGGGATGGGAGCTTCTTCAATTAAAATATGATGAGGACAGCTGGCTAGCAGCTAGCACTGGCAAGAGGACAAGAATGTCAATAAATGGATCACAGAATTAAACTTAGAGACACAGCTGTTTCTCATGAAGAATCTGGTACTGTAGCCTTACACACAGGGGCCTCAGCTTTTCCATTCCACTCACGCTTTGCTGTTGCATCTTTCAAGTTGAGAATAAAATGAGAACTTCACCAACATTGTTAAAAATGCCATGCAGCACAGTCAAGCTTCACCGAAGTCCTGGTAAAGTCGTTAAATCCCAATGACTCGTCCCATGTCTCATGAGTCACTGAGAAAGCTGGGAAGGGTTCCATGACTCGTGACACCAGCTTGTCTTATTTTACCAGTAGACCGCACTCACATGGAGATGGAAGACACACTTTGTTCCAGGATTCAAAACTCAAAACAGAGGGTGAAGAGTAATAGAAAAATCTGTAACAGCAACTTCTGAATGAGAACACGGTTGTGTTTCTTCAGGAAGCGAGGTGGCATGATAGATAGAGTGCTTGAGTTGGTAGCTACATTGGATCATCATTTACTCTTTCCGAATTTCAACATACTTGCTTCTTCCTCAGGTCTCTGTTTACTCATCGGTAAAATTACAGTCCTCCTTTAATTTCACCACCACACCACTATGCAAAGCATTCCTATGAGGAGAGCTATGTTAGAAGAAGGAGCCAGAGCACCAAATAGAACATTGGACCTGAAATCAGAGGCCCAGGGTTCAAATACTGCCTGAGATACTTATTGACTGTGACCATGTAAGTAACAACCCCCAGAGCCTCAGTTTCTTGATGTATAAAATAAAGATAATATTTTCATTTGATAGTGAAATTAAAAAAAAACACCAGAAACAACCTACTTTTTGTGAAAATGCTTTGAAAACCTTAGTGTGTTATATAGTTTAAATTTTTGTGTAGAGGGGGTGTTGTGGGTTTTTCTGGCGTTGTTTATCAACATTGCCTAGATTTGAGTAGCTTTGCGTTGAAAAGTATTTTTTTAAAATTACACTCAAACTTTAATCTCTTAATGTCAAGATATTTTCCAAAAGATTGAGAACTTGAATAATAAATACAAAACTTGTGGTATAGAGAAAGAGACTGAGTTAGGAGACAATGTCTAGTCTCACCTGTGTCACATGTGGGAAACTGGATAAGTCACTTTCATCTCTAAAGTCTGAGAAATCAGACTAGGTGTTCCCTGACATCTCTCTCATCTCTCTCATCTCTAAAATGCTAATACAAAGGTACTATTTCCAAAGCCCTCCTGCAGTTTACTTAAGGAATCAACCAGCAGAGGGCAATATTAGCATTTGCAGATTAAAATAAATAAATAAATAAATAAATAAACAAAATAAATAAATAAATAAATGGAGGTTAACTGCTAAATAAAAATTAGCCATTTTGGCTTCAGTATATTCAGCTATAAAAACAAAAGACCACCTTTTCAGACACATAAGTTTAAGGAACAGTAAAAATAAAAAGCAAGTCGACCTGTGATGCATAAAAGCAATTAGCTCAACATCTCTGAAAAGATAAACTGATTGATTTCTATCTTTGTTGAAATTGTGGAATATTTGCCAAACTATTCTGTTGTAAGAACTCTACCCCTTCTTTGCCCAGAATTAAAAAAAAAACTTATAAGAAAGACTGCCTCGTTCCCTCCTTATCCTCACCTTCTCTGTGCCGCAGGATCCCATTCACTGACATGCAGTTCAAAATTTCCTGCTGAGTATCTCTGAATGGAATTAAGGTTTCTGGTTCCTTTCACCAATTTTAGAGCAACCATAGTAAATCACTTCAGGAATAATAGTTTTGCATTTGCAGAGGAGAATGATATTGTTGACCCATACAGAGGAGCCTAGGCTTAATTAATGGATGTAAAGATCTTTAGTTCCGCTGGATTAGTTCAAAACACTATTAAGAAAGCGATTCTCTATTGTTTGCCAATTGCTGTTGGAGTAAGTATTCCACTTGGCTGAATTTAAATCAGAGAGATTAAACCCTAATTAAGATTTTTCAGGCTGAATTTAGCTAGAAACTAATTTTAATTTAAGTTGCCATTGAACTAAATGTTGCCTTTGAAGGATATCTGTGAATGTGGTTGTGTAGACTACATGATCTCTGAGGTCCCTCCTACTTCTAATTTTTTTTTTTGGCATGTAAAGTTATTTTATTCATTTCTTCCATATGAAGTTTCTACAATATTTCTAGTCTGAATTAGTTTTGGTGAGGTAGAATCTTTTTTTTTCTTTCCTTTTAGGGGCAACACTGTGCTTTTGTCATCTTGCTATGTTAATATATTGCTAAATATTCAGCGATGCCATATCCAATAATTTGGTATGCATTTATACTTTGGGAATAGCCTTTGACCTAAAAAACTATTAACCCAGGTCAGCGAGAAGGGGCAAAAACCCTTCTTGCATACTCTCCTAGATTCAACACTTTGCCTTGTCTACACAACCACAAGGCAAGGGACATGGGTTGAAAACCTTTCAGTGAGGGATAGCAAGTCATCTCCTGGGGACTGGAGCTCAGCTGAGGCATGAGGAAGAGAATTTCCTTTGAACAACTCCAGAGTGGAACAGTGTAATTTACAAGAGCCCTTCCCATACCTCCTCTTCAGATCCTTGCCCAGGTCCATAGTATCACCTTTTTAGAGTTGGAAGGGTCATCTCGTCTAACTAGCCTCCTTATACAGATGAAGTAACTGACAATGAGGGAGGTTCTCAAGGTCAGATAAGTAGTACGGGGCAAGGCAAGGTTAATGTAGGCAAGTTCATCTCCATAGCCATGCAAGAAAAAAAAAACACTACTCATAACAAATATGAAATCTTTTGTCTAGGGAAATGACCTTACTTTAGTAATCATCAGGCATGTGCTTCATGCATTTAGCCTTTTTCCTCCTCTTATCCTTTCTCTTCATAGCTGCCAAATCACTATGAGCAAGACAAAGCTCTGACTGTGTTATTTCCCTGGTCAAAAATCTTCATTGGCCTGTAGGCCAAATGTAGGATAAAATTGTGTTTTTGTTCCATCATATCCAACTCGTTGTGTCCCCATTTGGGGTTTTCTTGGCAAAGATAGTAGAGTGGTTTGACATTTCCTTCTCCAGCTCATTTTACAGATGAGGAAAGTGAGGCAAATAGGGTTTAGTGACCTGTCAAGGATCCCACAGCTAGCAAGTGTGTGAGGCCAGATGGGAACTCAGGTCTTTCTGACTCCAGACGTGGAAGGCTCTATCCACTGTACCACTTCACTGCATACACATCTTAACCTGGCATTAAAAATCCTCCACAATCTGGCATCAACTTATCTCAACAGATTTCGTTTTTGTCACCTGGTTCACTCTGGCCAAAACTGCCCTTCTAGTTCCCCAAACTTGATATTCTATCTCCCATGTCTCTGATTTTGTGCATACTGTATCCCATACCTGAAATGGACTGCTTCCTCATCTCTGCTTTTTCCAAAACCTCGTTCAAGGCCCAATTCAGGTACTGTCTCCTACAAGTAGCCTTTCCTGATTCCCTCCTCAAATTATCTTGTATTTTCTCATCTGTGTACGTGTTGTCATCCTCATAGAATGTAAGGTCTGAAAGAGCAGAGATTTCTCATTCTTATTATTGTATTCCTAGAACATCAAGTAGTACCTTGTACACTGCAGACAGTTAATAAATATTTTTGTTGTTTCTTCAAACCATTCATTCAACAGATGTTTATTTTAAGCCCACCAGAATTTCTTTTAGATGCCTGTTCTTGTAAGAATGACATTTTCTTCTCTGGGTTCATAAACTCATGCACATTAGCATGACTGATTTGATCCATCCCAACAAACAAACTGTATAGATGACTAATAATGCCATCATCTTTCTTGTGGGTAAATTGGTTTTTTTTTCTATTAGATCATCAGGCCATAGACCTAGAGCAGAAAAGAAAGCATCCCAGCCCCTCATTTTACAGATGAGGGATCATGGCCCTGGGGAAGGTAAGCGAGTTGACCATGGTCCTATAGATGGTGCATAGCAGAGTTAGGACATGAGCTTTTCTCACACCAGCTCCAGTCTGCTGGTTTTGATTGTAGAGATATTTTAAACCTAAAAAAACAAACAAACAAACAAAACCATCCAGACCCCCCGAAGATTCAAGTTTTTCATTTTACTGCATCTAGCAAAACAGTGAAGGTCCTTTATAATGTCTCTCCTGATTTCTGGTATGGAAAGCAGAATAATTCACAGCTGTTTGATTAATAGGATGCTGTACTAGAAACAGAGCTGCAGTAGGGAAAAAAGTCCCACACAGAAGTCACTGCATCCTTTCCACTTTTATTCTCAATGATGCCCTCGTTAGGATGTTTTTAAATAAATGAAAAGATTTTTTTAAAAAACCGGAAATTTGAAGGTGATGAACAGCTGGTCTTCTTCTGAAACAGAAGAATTAATAGAATGAAACTGATGTCGGGAAAAATATTCTGACAAGGAAAGTTGTTGAAGGCTGGAATGTGTTAAGGAGGGAAGTTGGAGAATTTCCTCCTCTTCTTTAAAATGAGGACAGATCCTCATCTGTCTGGAATAGTTTGTCTTGTCCTGACTTTCTAATATTCCTCTTATTCCTTGAATTTTATGGTTCTCTGAGCTCATGAATGTTATCTTAATTTAAGGATGCTCTAGTTCTGGAGCGTAGGAGTTCTGTTGGAAGGAATATACTGGGTTCCACAGCACTAAAAGCAATCACTCCATGCTGTTTTTGTCCAAGGAACTTAGATGGCTTAGAAGGCTGCTCCATCAAGGAAAGTAGTGAAAAGAGGAAGCAGATTAAAATATTCGCTAGGACCTTTCTTCCCAGTTCGCCTTCACAGTACTAGCACTTAGCACAGTCTTTGGAACATGGGAAACACTTGATAAATGTTTACCTTAAAAATCTGAGTGGGTACACAGAACATTTGCTACTTTTCCAAGCCACTTGTGGCTGACTAATAGAAACTTCTCTGCCACATTGATTGACTTGTCCAACTAATGAGGAAAGAGGGTTGGGGAGCAGAAGGGGGAGAGAGAAAAGAAGAAAAGAGAGGGAGGGAGAGATAGAAATTGAGGGAGAGTTTGTGTGTGTGTATTTCTGTCTGTCTGTATATGTGTATGTATGTGTGTGTATATATATATATATACATATGTGTATACACACACACACACACACATATATTCATATTGTCTTGATTTCCTTTACTATTAGAGCCAGATCACCCTTATGTTGGTGGTGGTAGTGGTAGTGATGGTCCTTTGTTCTTGAAGAGAAGCAATGCGGGTCATGTCTTACTTTATGCATGAAATAGATTTAAGTGAGGTAAAGTCATTGGCCTCATTCTCTTCCCCAGAGTTATCAAATCTATGGCTGGAGGTGGGTAGTGGATAAGTGAACCAACTAATTAAGAAATTACTTCTTTTGGCTGTGTAATGTATTCTTTAGTTCTTCCCCAAAATATTTCTCACGCTCCTTTTGCCTTTTAAATTATGTTTTATTCAGGCTGATAATGAAATTAGTAGAGTTTTTCCTCTCTGAGTATATTGACTAGCTGGTGAGGAAGATGGCACAGAAATTTATTAATCATAGGGTGGTTCAGGATCAATATCTTGGGGAGTTCACAAAGTATAATGATTTTCATGGGGAGAGAATCATGTGGCTATAGTATCTCTTCAATTCAACAAGCGTTTATGAAGCATTTATGGAAAGCAGTATAATATGGTAAGAGAGATGGCTCTTGAGTGAGAGGATCTCTGGGTTCAAATCCCACTTCTGACTATTTCTACCTGTGTGACCTTGGACAGACCCCTTAACCTCCATAGACTTTAGTTTCTTCATCTATAAAAACAGGGGTTTGGGGAAAAATTGTTTCTTAGGATCATTCTAATTCTAAAACTATAATACTATTGTTTTCAAGGTACCAATGGAGTAAATGGATGGAAGGCTGGATTTGGCATCAGTAAGACCTGGGTTTGAGTCCCACTTCTGATCTATATTAACAATGTGAATTTTGGCAAGTCATTCAGTCCCCTGGTAACCCAGATATCTCCTTATGAATTTAAATTATAGGTAAGTTGCTGATCTGTGCTGGGTAGACAGAGTTCCCCTATACTGTTATAATCACACATCTAGACTCCTCCCTCCAAGGCATTTCAAGACCTGGAGATACAGATATAGATATGACACAGACCTCCTTTAGTATAATTATAAACACTAAATAAATAAATATAAATTATAAATAATCAACATAAAAAGAATAAAGTAGGTATAAAGGAGGCATGTAGGGGGAACATTTTGTGAGACATTTGAAGGGGGAAGAACAAAAACCCATTGATTTTAGGTCTAAGTTCAAAGGACATAGTACTGATAATAGGGGCATTATAATCCTTAAATGTGTTGTCCTTGTCAGCCCATACTTGAGTATTCTTTTCAAATCTGGATGCTACAATTTATAAAGAACATTGTCAAGCTAGGGAGGGCCACGAGGATGTTGTGAGAACCATGGCATATGAGGGATGGTTAAAGGACCTGAATTTTGTTAGCATGGGAAAGAGATGATGGGGTGGAGAGAGTGGATATGACACTTGTCTTTAAGTATTTGATGGGCTATCAGTGTGGAGAAGAGAATAGGCATAATCTGTTTGGACCAGAGGGCAGAACTTGGAGCAGTGGAGAGAAGTCATGGAGAGGCAGATTGAGCTTGAAAGAAAGGAAAACTTCATAATAATTATGGACTAGACTGGGAAGGTTGTATGGATAGGCATTTGTTGGGGCTCTTATAGTGGGGATTCCTATTCAGATGTGGGTTGGATTGCATGACATCTGAAGCCTAACCCCAAGATTCTGTGACTTTTACTTGGAAGGAGGTGGGAAGAAATCAACCAAGTCTTTTTGGAGGAGATAGCAACTTAGCTGAACTTTGAATAAAGGGAAGTACTTCAAAGAGATGGAGTTGATAAGAATAGGGATAGTCTATGTAGGTCATGGTGGTAAAAAAAAAGTGAGCAAAGTTGTAGAGATGGGAGAAGGCAGAATAAAGAATGGAAATGGAAATCTACTCCAGTTTGGCTAGAATGTAGACTATGTGAAGGGGAAATATATGAGATAAAGTCCAACAGTTAGGTTGGAACCAGCTTGGGAGGGCCTTGAATGCCAGAGTCAGACATTTCTTGGAATTATTTTATGTACTGTACATAAAACATTAAACTTGGAACAATAAAAAGTCTAATAATGAGAGGAATAGTAAAAGCAAAGAATAGCGGCAGCTGAAAGAGAAGCACACAGAGTAGGGAGAAGCATTCAAGATTCCTTCTGGGTGTAGTGCTGTTGTCTCAGAAGGTCTTGGCATAAGAAGATCATTTACATGGTGTGATCTGAGGAAAAGAGCTGCCTGCTCCAAAATGCGCATTTTCCAGGCCTACCACAGAGAATCAGTTTGGTGAAGTAGAAAAGACCTAGGACTGGCTTCTAATCTTGACTCTCTTTCCTCCTACATTGTACAACCTGGTTTAAGTCACTTCACTTCCCTCAGGCTGTTTTTCCACCTGTAAAATGATGACTAGGACAGCTAATACCCAAAAAGGTCACCAACAATTTGGTGGGATTGAGAGCATAGGAGTGATGCCATGGTGGAAGCCACACTAGGGGACACTAGACCCTCAGGAAAAGAGAAGGAAGAACAAAAAGAGAGGTAGAGATGCATTGAATATAAACCCTCTCCTACTTCACAGTTTTGCCAAGAACAGACCTCATTCTCAGTCCAAGTGTCTGTGATCCCTCCTCTTCCCACCCCCAACTCCTCAATGTTCTCCTGGGTGCCATGTCATCATTAGATTAAAGCATGCTGTAAACACACCCCTGGGCTCTCCTCCTGGGGGCACTCCTGAGGATCTTCCAGGGAGAATAATGATTAAAGTCAGATCCAAATCAGAACCACAGAAAGTTCTAGGGAACTGTTGTATGAGATGAGCCAAAAGGGAGCCTCCCTCTGGACAAGCTACCAGACATATGTTGTCTTTTGTCCTCTCCCACTTTGTTGTGAGCCAATTCTCTATTCCTTTGCAGCATACTTCCCATTCCATTACAGCTGATGGGGATTTTGCCTATATAAGGAGCATGAGACTAGGTCTCATGTTCTTTTTCACCCTTTCCATCCTTCCTATTTGCTGACCACAATTTTTGTGGCTTCATTTGAAAAATAATGCAAAGTGTTACATTCCCCAAAGCATGCCATGACATAGTCACTCTGTGCTCTCTTCTCTTGACATCAGTACCAAAGGGGAACAAGAATGTAAACATCTGTTTTTTATAAGTCCATTCCAGACTTATAACTTGATTAGTATAGGGGAATATCTGACATGATTAATTTTCCAGTCACAACATCATGATGGTTTTGTGTCCTTTTATTGCCGCTTTAAAGGATACAAAGCAAAAAAAAATAATATTCTAACTTTATTTTGGTCTTTTTTCAGTTTCTTAACTGTGCCAAATGTTTCTACTATAGTTGGTGTATGAATACACTATTTTAATGCAATTAAAAGCAGCAAATTCTCCTGTAGAAATGTGTGTTACAAAAAACATAAAATTAACTTGAGTCTAAGTTTATGAATAATCACTCTGTCTCTGGGAGAAAACTAGTATCTGAAGTGCAAGGGTATTATTTTATGCCTTGAAATCAATGATATGCCATGAGGCAACTTCTTGTCTCAAAAATGCTTTCTTTCTTTAAATTATTGTCCTCATCCTTCAACTTCAAGTCAAGGCATATCAAATTAAAAAATATTTATTGATTTCTTAATATAGGGAAGAAAGGCAACATGGTATAGTGGATAGCCCATCAGTCTTGGAGTCAGAAGACCTAGGTTCAAGTGTTGTCACATTCACCTACTAGCTTTGTGACTATGAGCAAATTACTTAACTTTCACTGTGCCAGAAAAATCTCTAAGATTTAATATAGCAGATGAGTTGCTATTTTTTATGGGTAAAGGGAGTTTCCTCAGAGGTATGGCTCATTCTCTCAACCCCAAATTTGTAAGTCACTAGTCTAGGCTGGAAATGAAAAACAACTAAATCCCTACCCTCAAGGCGTTCAATGTCTATTACTTTCTTTGGCATTCTGGTGTGGTTGAAAGAGTGCTTAATAGCTTGGTGTAAGAGGACCTGCATTTAAGTTCTGGTTTTGACACATATTATTTTGCATGATGTCAGGCAAATCTTTTAATCTTTGTAAGTCCAAGTTTTTTCATCTTTAAGATCGAGGCACTTGGCCAGAAGATCTCCTCCCACTCTAAATTCTATACTGCCTATCAATATAATTACATTAATCAATATACTACAATAATCAATATATTATCATGACCAATATAATTACATTGTATTTAGTTGGACTCTTCTAGAACCAACTTTGTAACTGTTTTCAATATGAAGTGTTTACCCATGAGATGTCTCAATTTTCCCTAGATAGGTAATAGAGCTTTAGTGTACTATTCCGATTCTACTCTGTTGGTATAGTTTACTGTATAATTTACAAAAAAATTTTGCCCCATCCTGTCTCACTTTTCTAAGATGAAACATTATATATACTTAAAGATCTATTATATTCTAAGAGTATTGAAGGTAAATTTGGTGGTTAGTAAATCACTAACATATTGATATGCTTTCTATTAATAAATAGTTAGCATTTATATAGGGTCTCAAAGGTTGTAAAGCACTTTACAATTATTATCTCATTTTATCTTCATAACAACCCTGGGAGGTGGGTGCTGTTAATATCTCCATTTTACAGTTCAGGAAACTGAGGAAGCCACAGGTTAAGTACACAGGGTCACATAGCTAGTAAGTGTCTGAGGTTGGGTTTGAACTCAGGTCTTCCTGACTCCAGGTCCAATTCTTTATCAAGTGTGCCACCTAGCTATTACTTTATATTATACTATATAATCTCAAGGAAAGATTGATATTCCTCTAGAATACTAGAGATCAGAGGGAGGTAGCTACTGAAATTTTGCTCTAGGCCAGCTAAATCCCCACCTCCTTGCTTTTACCATTCAATCATGTATTCATTCAATTGATTTAAAACATTTATTAAAGAGCCATGATATGTATAACCTACATATGTTTTTTATCACTTCAGGGAGGGAGGGAAAGAGGGGTAGAATTTGGAACTCAAAACTATAAATAAAATGTTTTATTATCCAGGGAAAAAAAAAGCTATGATACCTTGTATGAGATGCTGGGAAAAGGAAATATCAGGTTCTTGCACTTCTGGAGCTTAAAATATTATACAAGTGCTTTACAGAGGTATAAGACAAGGTATTCAGCGAAGCCTGAAGTAGAAAGTTATTAGGCTTCATAGAGGAGGTTACATTGGTATTCTACTTTTGTTTTCAACTTTAAAGGATGGATAGGAATTTACATTTCAGAGATATGTCTGGAATATCCAGACATAGAATGAAAGTCAATGCATGGTGCAGGGTGTGTTCTGAGGCCAGAGATTAGCAAAGTTTTTAGCTGGAACATAGTATAGAAAGGAGTGATAGGAGATGGGGCTGGAAAAATAAGGTGGTATAAGATAGTGATGGGCCTCAAGTGACAGGGAAAGTAGTTTGAACTTTACATTTGCTAATAGAGGGGCACTAGAGATTTTGAGATAAACAGGGACATGATGTCAGGAGAACATTTAACTTGTCAATGGAATAACATATTTGGGGAGAGAATGGAGGTGGATAAGAAGGCCTATTAGGGGGCTATTGTAATGGGTGGTAAGGGAGGTACAAGCTTGGTTGCAGTGGGGATAGAGGGGACGAATTGGATGTGCCAGATATTGTTGAGAAATGGACATGATATGGCAACTGACTGGATATGAGATTTGAGGGGACAAAGTGTCAAACACAATCTCAGTGTTATGATCACAGGAGACTGAGTAAATGGTGATACCACAGACAAATTGTGAAATCAGGAGAAGTCAGTTTATCAAGAAGAATAAAAAGCTTAGCTTAGCTTTGGAGCTGTTGAGTTTAAGTGCTATTGGGGCATGCAAACAATGATATTCTGTCAGCAGTTACAGATATGAATTTTGATCTCTGAAGAGGACTCAGTCTTGTAGATATAGATTTGAGAGTAATCTACAGCACTGGCTGCTCTTCTGAGACACAGTTGAAGCTGTGAAAGTGAAGGAGATTGTTAAGAGAAAGCAAAGATGGAAGGAAGAGAGCAGACCTCCACATTTAGGGATTGGGAAAAAAATGAAGAGTGAGTGAAGGAAACAGAGAAGGAGTTTTTAGAGCTAGAAGTACAATCAGGTATGCAGTGCCTCCAAAACCAAAGGAGGAAAGAGTATCCAGGAAGAAGAAGATGATCAACAGTGTCAAGAGCAGCAGAGAAGTCAAGCAGAATGAAGACTGAAAAAAGTATCACTGAATTTGGCAATAATGAGTGGTTTTTGAGAGAGAAGATTCAGTAGAACAATGTATTTTCTTCATAGCTCTTTCTCCCAATTTGAAAGAAAATTCTTGGTGTGTACTTAAATAATACTCATACTATTTTATAGGCAATTCTTACTTTAGGTGACCAGCCTTAGATAGCCTGACAACTAACTAGTACATTACTATTTCCATGGTACCTCACTGTAAGTTCTTATTTTAATTTCTGGAAAGGGGTAAATGTGTAGGTGACCAGAGACACAAAGAATGTGAATTAGAGTTTGTTTTCAGGCTTGAATTGCCTTCCCATGAAGATAATTCCCTCTACTCAGATACCAATTGTCCTAATGCTCTTTTCCTATTAAAATCTTCTCTCAAGAAAGAATCTGAAACTTATTTCTGCTTAAATGTAAATGATTGGTTTCCACTTATGGGAACAATCTCTCACAGGGTGTTTCAATATTTAACAACTATAAACATTTGTTTAAAATCTACTGAGTTAAGAACTCTGCATTAGACCTAGATTGACATTTAACTTGGACCAAAGCAAGCATTGAATTGAAATTAAGAATCTTTTACAACAGGATTTTTTTTGGCCATTGGGGAGTAAGACGATTAGATGTTCTTCTAAGCAGAAGGGGGTCTTTTGGGTGCCCTGAATAATACAATTTTTCAACCAATTCAGAAAAGCCAGGGAAGATAAGGGGAAGTAAATTCTCAGGACTGAAGTGTCCTTCTCCTCCAATTCTTCCTCCAGTTCTAAAAAAAAAAAAACAACTTCTATGACTTTGGCAACTATAAAAGTAATCCTGAACTTGATGACACACTAGTAATGGTTCTAGTAGGGTGATGAAATCATACAAGGATGCTTACTTCAGACATATGCCCCTTCAGTGATCTGTCTTACCTACAACATATATGTGTGTGTAGTACACATACACACATATCTGGCTCAGTTACTAGCATCAAGACCAGTTGAAATGATTTCAGGCCCCTTGAAATTTCTAGAAATGATACATAACCTCTATTCAGGTAAACAGAGGACTTAATAACTTTAAGCAAAAAAAAATCTCTAGATGCTACTCTGGAAGAAATGATTATTACCTTTCCCCCATGTCCCTATCTTCCCTCTATCCTGCTCCCCAGATCCCCATACACAGACACCTCCCATTCCCCACCATTTCATGTCCTTCTCAGCTCCACTGAGAGACACACAGAAATACCACAAAAGCAGAATGGCTGGCCTTGGAGAAAAGATATTTAGCATAAAATCAAAGGCTTTAAAAAAAAGGCTTTCCAAGACATATGGTCCAATGCCCGTTTTGTATATTGGTAGAAACTCCTTTTCTTAAATTCACTTTGGAGCACGACAGGCTTGCTCTTTTTCCTCAGGGGGGGAAATAAGATTTTTTTGTTTAAGCAACAGAAATCCTAAGCTTTTCTCTCAGCTTTGCCCACCCTCTTACCCATATTAGTAATAACATAATGTGTGTAATAATAACACAGAGAAACTTTGTAATGTTTTCCAAAGGACTAAATTTCCTTAAAGTTATTGGCAAGAGAATGATATGGGGGCTGTGGGGGAAACACCATTTTATGGACCTTTGGCTGAGACTTTAAAAAGGGCTGTTATATATGGGGAGAGTGGGAGATTTAAAATGAGGGATGGTCCAGTTTAGCTTTACAGTAAATATTCTGCCCGGTTTTTTCCTCGGCAGGGCTGAATTTTCTCAGCAAATAGAAATCATAATAGTTAAACTTTCCCAAGTCATCCTCCCTCCATGGTTTTCTTTAACTCCAGGGTTCTTCCACATTTCTTTATCCTTTCATCACACTTAGCTCTTTTCTTCTGGCTCTCTGCCCTCATCAAGTTTTCAGCTTCCTTACTCTCATTCCTTTTTGACAACAATCAACAAGCCCCGTTCTTGCTGCTCTTATCCCAGTCGCTGCTGCCTCTCCCGTTTTCCCCAACCGTCTCTTCCTTTCACTCAACCCCTTCTGTCCTCCCTTTACCACAGCCTTGTCGTCCCTGTGGAGCTCAAAGATCAAAGAACAGAAAGAAGTGTGGCAGCTGCCCAGCTGGGAGCTTTTCTGAAGTGCGGAGTCTCGTCAGCTCCCCCTCCTGGTTGGGTCGGGTCAGATTGGGAGCTAAGGGACG
This sequence comes from Dromiciops gliroides, assembly GCF_019393635.1. Taxonomy (NCBI): domain Eukaryota; kingdom Metazoa; phylum Chordata; class Mammalia; order Microbiotheria; family Microbiotheriidae; genus Dromiciops; species Dromiciops gliroides. The sequence continues at coordinate 79,370,758 of NC_057864.1, forward strand.
ATGCTGGCAGGCTGTTCTGCCTGCGGTACCTTGGCTCCTGGAGAGAATTGTGAAATAGGTGTATGAGAAGGCTTCGTACACATGAGGGAAACTTTCCTTTGTGTTGTGTCCCTCGGGTTTGGGCTTTTGCCACACATTCTTAGAAGCCATTGTTTATGCTGGTATTTTTTGCAGGTTAGGCACGCTGCCTTTTTAGAGAGGAGCACCCCAGGAAAGTGAGTGCTTCTCAGCTATGGGACTGACCCTAAAATCGGTTTAAAGAAAAGTCAGCCTAAAAGTTGGGCCTCCAAAGAAAAGGAGGTGGGGGTGGGGGGGAGAGGAATGCAGTTGACCAATCAGAAGTAGAGGCTGAGCCAGGATTCCCCTCCTTGATTCTGAGCTGCAGCAGTGGAAAGTTGGGAGCCTCAGTCTCTGGCCAGAGCCTCTCAGAACCTCAGCAGCAGCAGCAGCAGCAGCAGCATAACAGCAGCTGCAGCAGCAGAGAAAGAGGTGGACGCTGCAGCGGTGGCGGCAGCAGCAGCAGGAGCAGCAGAAGCAACAGAGCAAGTTCGGACTCCCGCCAAAGGCTCCAGGAGCAAGCAGCTCACAGCAGCATGCAGGGGGCATAGATGGGGCTCTCCCCCCTCACTCCTTGAGGTGCTGCCAAAGCCCTAGCGGGAGAGAGTCAGAAACTACCTTCAAACAAAAACTTCAGCATCTTTGCCCTTTCCAACCCCCATCAGGGACTGGGGTTTTCGGGCTTACACAAATTTGATCCTCAGCTTCAAACTATTATCACTCCCACCCTCACCCCTGGTTCAAAGAGATTTTAAAGATCTAATGAATTACTCTGAGAGGAAGCCTTCTGCTGGTTATTGAGGAGGACTAAGCACATTGCTTAGGCACTCGGAAAAAACAAAATGATTTCTTGGGAAATCATCCCCGGCTGGGGAGTGGGAGTCCACACTGTACTCTTGTTGGCTCTGCTTTTTTCTTCCCTAGCTCAAGATGCCAGCCCAGGGAAGGAGCCTGGTGGCACTGAGGAGATCCCGGAGGGGGCATCCACCTTGGCTTTTGTTTTCGATGTCACCGGCTCCATGTACGATGATTTAGTTCAGGTTATTGAAGGGGCCTCCAAAATCTTGGAGACGTCTTTGAAGAGACCCAAGAGACCACTCTTCAACTTTGCTTTGGTGCCTTTTCATGATCCAGGTAAGGAAAAGAAAAAAAACCCATAAATGATTCCCCCCCCCCCGTTATTTATTATACTCTCGGGATCATTCTTTCTTCTAAGTGTTTCAAATGTGCAAGATGTCCCAGCAATATTTTAAAGGGTCTTCTGGGTAAGTGAAAAACAGACAAGGAATTGTTCTCTAGTCTAAAACTCTATCCCTTACTCATATTCTAGTCGCTAGGCATATGACTTATGGGGGGATTGGGGGTAGGGGGGAAAGAGCCTATAACGTGTCCTCCTCAACCCTGGAAACATGAACTTGCCACAGGTACTTTAAGGCAACTGTGTTTCAAAGTTAATGACTTTTAAATACATTTTTGGATTTCTATGATTGATTATGTAGTCAACTGCTGACATAGACATCCAGTTGCATTGCAGTTAGCTAGTGTCCAGGTTGAGGGCATGGACTCTCCCCTGTAAAAGGAGAGGGAGGGAGAGAGGGAGAGAGGGGGAGAGAGAGGGGGGGGGGGGGGGAGAGGGGGGGGAGAGAGACAGAGAGAGAGGGAGAGAGGGAGAGAGAGAGGGGGAGGGGGGGAGAGAGACAGACAGAGACAGAGACAGACAGAGACAGAGAGAGAGAAGTTTCAATTAATCTTGGCATGTGGAATTAGTGAAAAGGAAATAGATGAAATACTTGTCTGTATCTCTCTCATCCTCTAAGCTAGTACCACACACACATACACACATTCGGGGTTTAATAAATCTGTTGCCTTAAGCTGAATCTGTTCATATTTGTATTCATTTACCATTAATTATCTCTACATTTGAGTGTAGAAAAAATGCTTGTGTCTTTTTATCATTCTTGTAGAGGTATGGTGTGTGTGTGTGTGTGTGTGTGTGTGTGTGTGTGTGTGTGTGTGTGTGTGTGTAAGTAATTTGGTATGTCTGTACTTTAAAAAGTCCTTGAACAAAAATACATTTATGTTCGCCCTCCAGCCACGAATTTCATCAGCTTCATTGTAACCTGATTCTATTTACTTTTCAGTTTCTCTCTTAAGAAGTGGCACCTCTCTGTGAGGCTCTTGGGAGTTCTCTTTATCTGTGCCTAAGGCAGTCTTTCCTTTGCCCTAGGACTTGCTGTCTGTCTACCTGAGTTTCATTAGCACACATTACCACTAATTTTGAGAAATAAAATACTGGTTCTTTAGGGTCTTTCCCTCTTGCGATGCCACATTTTTCTTGCTTTGATTTTTTTCTCTCTCTGTTCTTGAGATTGAATCTTACATGCAAAACAGGACCTTAGAAAAGTAAATTTTATACTTGTTTCTTTTAGAAGTGAATATAAATTCATGCGATTTGTTAAAAGTAGCTTGCATTTTAGTTATTTTAAATGAGTATTAATTTTAATACAGTGTACAAAGAGAGATTTATGTAGAAGGAGGCTTGTGAAGTTTTCATTCTCATTGTAATATTGAAAACACTCACTTGCCTCATCTAATTTGCTATGAGGTTAGTATGATATAGTGGAGAGGGCACTCAACTGCTAGTCAGGAATGAATGAGTTCCAATCCTTTTTCGGACCCTTAATAGCTTTGTGACCCCGAAAAAGTGACTTAACCTCTCTTGCCTCAGTTTCCTCATCTGTAAAATGAAAGGGTCAGAATTAATGGTCTCTAAATTTGTGATCCTGTAATATAGTTTAGTGGTTTCTACGTTTAGAGAAATGATATAGATTTTATATCTGAATGGACCTTTGAGGTCACCTAGTCCAGTCCTCTCATTTTATATATAAAGAAAGTGGGTCCCAGACAGTTTAAGTGACTTGCCCAGGGTCACACATGTATTGAGAGGTACAATCAGGATTTGAACCCAGGCCTTTTGACTCAAAATCCAGTCATCTTTTTTTTTTCTATATTGTCCAAAATCATTGTGCCATTCACCCTTACTGAATTCAATTTCTTAATCAGATTATGTTTGTTGTTGCTCAGTAAGGTCCAATTTTTGTGACCATATTTTGTGTTTTCATGCCAAAGATACTGGAGTAGTTTGCCATTTCCTTCTCCAGCTAATCTTACAGATGAAGAAACTAAGGCAAGGAGGTTGAAGTGACTTGCTAAGTGTTCACACAGCTATTAAGTGTCTGAGGCCAGACTTGAATTCAGGAAGATGAGTCTTCTGACTCCTGGCCCAATGCAGTATCCACTCTACTACCTGCCCCCTGTGTCACCTCAGTTTCATTCTAGTAAGATGCTCCCTTATGCATCAGACTATTCTGATCTATTAGTTGTCATGATCCTAAATCTGAGATGTGAATTGTGACAAGGTGCAAGGATTTCATTATTTTTAATAACCCTTGACATAGAAGACCTTGATTTTTCTTTGAGAATGAACAACTTCTTTATGTACAGAGAAAAAAATGACTTTTCTCTATTTAAACTTTGTGACTTTTAACATTGTTGAATCCAACGTACAGACTACCTTAAAAGTATATGTGGAAGTTGATCTGTCCTGATCGTTTGAAATAATCTTCAAAATGACTGAAACAGAATCTTTGTAATGGGTATCTTCCAGTTGGTACTAAATAGGAAAGGTTAATTATTGGTTAAACTAATGTGATATTCTTAAACTTTAGCAATTATATGGTCAACAACTACCCCAAAGAAAAATCTATCCAAAGCAAGATAGATTTAGTAAATGAAAACCACATGGAATAATTAGTTAGACTTTAAGATTATAACTTCATAGATTTGGAGTGGTAGACTTTTTAGGGTTAAGTGACTTGCCCAGGATCATACAGCTAGTAAGTGTCAAGTGTCTGAGGCTGGATTTGAACTCAAGTCCTCCTGAATCCAAGGCCAATACTTTATCCACTGTACCAACTAGCTGCCCCCAAGTCTTAGACTTTAAAGAAAGAACTATCTTTATTTTACAGATGAGGAAACTGAGATCCAGAGAGGTTGTCCAAAAGTCACATAGGGGAATAGGTAGAAGAGCTGAAATTTTTGAGTGTTGCTTCTCTGATTACAATTAAATTATATTGGTGAAATGATTAATTGATTCAAACTGATTTCATCTAATTGATCTTCTGTGAGAACTCAGCTGTCTATAGTTTCTATCTTTATTTTTAAAAAGAGTAAATTAAATGCAGATCCTCCTCTGAACTAAGGGTATATAAGAAATACTTCTAAAATAAATGGGGGAGCAGCTAGGTGGCACAGTGGATAGAGCAGTGGCCCTGGATTCAGGAGGATCAGAATTCAAATCCGGCCTCAGACAGTTGACATTTACTAGCTGTGTGACTCTGAGCAAGTCACTTAACCCCAATGGCCTCACCAAAAATAAAATAAAATAAAAAATGGGAAGGAGAACAAATAAAACTCTCATTGTTGATAACTTTAATTTGTTCTAATTAATTCACTTAAATGTGACTGTATATTCATTCAATTCTATTGTTTGAGGATTCCTAAATTTTTTGGCCTTTCATCAGTCTTCATCTTTCTTGACCTCTGTAATTTATGGTCCCTCCCCTTGGATAATTTTTCTTCCCTTAGCTCTTTTGACATTGTTCTCTTCTTGATCTACTGCCTGATCATTCCTTTTCAGTCTTCTTGTCTAGATTATCATCCATGTCCATCCCCCTTAGGGAAAGATGTTCTTAAAGTTTCTGTACTGGGCCCTCTCCTCTTCCTATACCCTCTCCCTCTGGAATCTCAATTAGCTCACATGAGTTAATTTATCTTCTCTACGCTAATGCTTCCAAAATCTTTATATTTCAATATCCCATAAAATCAGTTGCCTGAAAGACATCTCCATCTGGATGTCCTTTTGGCATTTCAGATTCAGTATGTCCAAATTGGGAATTGTTTTTATCTTAAACCCACCCCTTTTCCAAACTTCCCTATTTATGTTGAGGTAACTACCATCCTCTTCACCCAAGTTCACAACCTCAAACCACTTTTGACTCTTCACTCATCCTCATCACTATCCTTCATTATATATTGAGTCAGTTGCCAAGTCTTGTAATTTCAAACTTCATAGTATTTCTCATATGTGTCCCCTTTGCTGCACTTAAAAGACTACAAGCCTAGTTTCTGGTCATCATCTCTTGTCTAAATGATTCCAACAGTGTATTAATTAGTCTTTCTATTTCTAGTCTCTCCCCTCTGCAATCTATTCTCCATAGAGCTGCCAAAGTAATTTTCCTAAAGTACAAGTCAGATCATGTCACTCTGCTACTCAAACATATTCAGTAGCTCCCTATCACTCCTAGGGTAAAATCCAAATTCCTCAGCTTGACATTTAAAACCCTTAACAATCTACCTTTTCAGACTTGCTTTATGTCACTCTTTTTCACACATTCTCCAGTTCAGTCAAATTGCCTTCTTAATTATCATATGAAATGAGCACTTAGCACAGTGTCTAGCACATAGTAAGACTTAAGAAATTCTTGTTCCTACCCCTTCCTTTTCTATTTCCCAGAATTCAGCATTCCATTTTTTACCCCCTGGCCTTGGATCTAGAATTGCTCTTTGCTTGTTTTCTTCAGATCAGAGGTCAACTCCTAAACTTTTCCTGATCCTTTTAGGGTCTTCTGCCTTCTCAAAGTAACTTATACTTGCTTATCTATGTTAATGTGTTCTTTCTCCATTAGAACAGAAGTGTCCCAGAGACTGTTTTTTCATTCATCTCTGTCTCTCTCTTTCTCTGTCACTCTCTGTCTCTCTGTCTCTGTCTCTCTCTCCCTATTATCCCTAGGACCCAGCTCTGGGCTTTGCAGGTTGTAGAAGCTTAATAAATTTTTATTGAATAAATGAAACCTTTTCTCTACTGTCCATTTTGTCATCAGTATTAGTATTTTCCTTGTTCATTAATATTAAAGTGAGTTGTACTGTTGTATTTCATAGCTGCTCACAAAGGTCCCTGTGACAGAGAGGTGATCTATGTTGTCTTTAATTTTGATACTAATGACAAGATCATGTTAGAGAAAACAGGAAATATATTTGTTCAGATCTTTTAACTTTTCAAAACATCTTCACATCAATTTTCCTATTTGCTAAAATGTGATCAGAGATGAGATTTGGGGTAAAAGCTAATAAAACTTTTTCATGTAGGTGGCTGCTGTTCTGCTAGTCTTTGGAGCTTGGTGAGAGAGGAAAGTGGAACACAAGGACATTGTAGAAGAGGGAAAGCAGCTGGGGAGAGAGGAGTGAGGTGTGAATATGCCATTCAGAGGAAGAAGTTTGTGCATATGTGGGGCATACGTGGGAAACGAGGCAGTGCAAGAAGGATACAAAAGGGGGAGAAGAAGAAAGTCACAAGTCTTTTGACATTGACCAGACTAATGATGATATTAATAAATCCTGCTAAGAGAATTACCTAAAATCTACCTTCCCCAAGCCACATTGCTTCTATAATGTCCGCTTGTAACTCTAGGTTCTAGCTGATTAACTAGATCGTATTTACATTCCTTCCGTTAAAAAGATGTAGGAGAAGGTAAGAAAGAGAAAAGTGAAACATTTTAGCTTGGTTGATTTGCTTGGTCTGAAGAAATAGCCCAGGAATAAAACTTTCTCTCTTCCCTGCAGCCTACCATTTGGGGGAGAAGTGGATATAGTCTTATTCCATCCAAATGGCATGAAAACTCTAGCACTGTTACTATTGTTTTCATCGAGAGAAGCATCTAAGTGGTTGATATGATCATAGAATTATAGATTGAGAGATAGAAAGAAACTTAGAAGTCAATGGTTTCAACTCCATCATTTACATATTTATTTTTAGCTGAAATTAAAAAAAAAATAACACATACATTTATGTGTCTTTTACCTTTATTTAGCAGTAGGTTAGACAATACTTGCCACTATCATGTCTGTCAAATTGGGTCAGCATAAAGATTCCACCACCACAGTACCACATTTATCAGAATAGCATTTTTGCCAAAATTGATTAATTTTAGCATTTTTATTTTCCTTGTGGTATGTTAGTACAGCAAGATTAACCAACTTTCTCTTATGATTGTTCTTTTAGAGAATTTTGTAAGACCTTTTGCTCTTCTTGTTAATACTCCTGAAGCCTTAGCACAAGATAAAGAATAGACTCCTTCTGAATATTGTAGTCAGACAAAGACTGTCCTTCCTCTGGATACCTGCTGGCAAAAAAAAAAAAAAATTTGGTTAACTGGGGGAAATACCTTCTTTATCTTGTATCTTAGCCGTGACATTTTCAATTGTTTTTGAAATTTTGACCTCAAAGGTAATGGTCTTCTTGAAAATCTTCACTTTGGCACTGGCCTCTCCTACTCATGTCAGTTCTAAAAAGCAACCCCATCATTTTATAGATGAAGAAACTAGGCAGAGAAAGGTTAAATTACTTACTCTGGGTCGTACAGGTTCTTATACTCCAACAAATTAAATGTGACTGATAAATATGATCAAGTGGACCAACTAACTTTATACAAAGATGCAATGTGGTGCAGTGGAAAGAATGTTGAATTGGGAGTTAAATCTGTGTTTTGGGTTCTCTTCTGCCATCAGTTAGATTTTTAACTTTGGAAAGCCATTCAATGTCTCTAGGCCTTACCCTGTTTCTTCTGTAGAAGGAAAGAATAAAACTGAATTATCCTTAAGATACTTTTTAGCTTGTGTTCTTTGATCTACCTTGAGAATGTATTGAAGGGTAAGTCACTGGGTTAGCCTGGTGAGTATTAAAGATTTATCAGGAAGGCTAGTTTATTGTTGGTGTGTGTGTGTGTTTGTGTGTATTATGACAAGATGCTTAAACAGTCAGTTCTTTAATTGTGAATGGTATGGCAAGGATTGAATTATGGTTTTTTAAAAAATCTTTTATTGATTTATACAGTTATACATATTTGTATGCCCATAGAGTCACCTAAAGAACAGTTTTGAGTGGCTACAATGTCAAAATACCTGAGAATATTGTTAATGAAATAGTCATACTCTGAAGAGAAAATATATAATCAGGAATTTTAACTAGAACTTTATAAGCTATATCTTTTCAAATTGAAATATTTTTGATATCTAAGAAATGTGGGAGGCAAAGGTGTTAGAGAGATGGAATCAACATTCATTTTCCTTCAGAGCTCAACTCCCTGGCAAAAGAATTTTGATGAGGGGGTTGTCTGCATCATATTGGATCCAACAGGAAGAAATGAATCGAAATAGGAGATATTTCAGTTGAACATAGTGGATTTCCTGATGTTACTTTCCACAATACATGTATTTGTGAAAAGTCATATGTAAATCAAATGCTTGTTAAATTGAACTTTTTTTTTTAAGTGAGGCAATGGGGTTAAGTGACTTGCCCAGGGTCACACAGCTAGTAGGTGTTAAGTGTCTGAGGTTGGATTTGAACTCAGGTCCTCCTGAATCCAGGGCTGGTGCTTTACCACTGCTCCATCTAGCTGCCCCTAAATTGAACTTTTAAAGAGGAACTCACTATTTAAATGAATCCTCTAGTGGGTTTTTAAAATGAAGAGTACCTTTTTTTAAACAATCTCAATTTTATTTTGTTTTCAGTTTGGATTTCTTTCCTTCCTAACACCTCATCTGCCACTCATTGAGAAGGCAAGGAAAACAGAACTTATTACAAATAAATATATATGTATATACATACATATATAAAACAAATATATATTTGTATATATTATTACAAAAATATATTTATATATATTATTACAAAAATATATTTATATATATATTATTACAAATACATATATTTAAGCTAAACAAATTTCTGCATTAGCCATGCCCAAAGGCAAAATGATAGTATCACTTTCATTTGCTTGCCTGTAAATTTGAATTTTCTGTAGTTTAGGTTTTCTTAAATAATTTCTTGCATTATAGTATTCAGGTTTTTTTTTTTAACTTGCTTTCTTCTGGGAGACAAATCTTTAAGTTGTATCTATACATTTTGTCTTAAAGATCATTATGTTTTGCTTGTATGGAAATTGTGCTTTCTTTGAAAGTTATTGCTTTTTGCTTCTCTTCTTCCAGATTGTCCTTCATCTCTGTGTATTTGTATTCCTAATCAGTTGTTATCCCTTTTGTTTGCTACCATGGATCAACATTTTCCTATCCTGCTAATTATTCCTGCTATTATGCTTTCGAATGTTTTAGTTCTCTTTTAAACTACTCAGGAATATCTGCTGTGGTTGCATACCCTCTTGGGAATCCACAAGGTCCTCTGCCTCATCATTTGTTGATTCATTTTCCTTTGTCTTACAATATTCACAATATTATAGATACTTGAACTCTTTTACATGCTCTGGAGGCCATTTCCCTTCTCCTTTCTCTCTCTCTCTCTCTCTCTCTCTCTCTCTGAGGCAATTGGGGTTAAGTGACTTGCCCAGAGTCACACAGCTAGTAAGTGTTAAGTGTCTGAGGCTGGATTTGAACTCAGGTCCTCCTGAATCCAGGGCTGGTGCTCTATCCACTGCGCCACCTTGTTGCCCCTCCCTTCTCTTTTTAATATCTTTCCAGTTGGTTAATTTGTTTATGCTCAAGGTCTTTGAGGTTTTTTCCCCTCAGGAGGTCTTTGGTCATTTCATTCTTTTTCTTTATTTTCCCTTTACTGCTCACTTTCTAACTTTCTCTCAAAGCTTTGTTGGTGCTTTCCCTGGGACCTGGATCTCAAAGTTATCTCAGTCTCCTCCCATGCTGGGCAATTCACAGCCTCCAGACATGTCTTGCTCCAATTCCCTCTGTTCCTCAATTCTCTGGCTGAGCTTTGTGGAGGCACAGTACAATACTGGATTCCTTGTCGCTGTTGCAACTTGAGCACATTTATACTGTTTGGATTTCAGAGGCACTGGGAGCAAAGGGGAGCAGTGGAGAGTTCTGTTGCAAGCTTCTGGGTCAGATTGTACATCCCTGCTGCCACAGCATGGTAGATGGTAGAGGAGGGAATCCTGACTGATTGCATTTAAGGCTTAGTGAATAATATATTAATTCAGTGGAATTTTAGCTTGTCTGGGTTCTTGGTTTCATAGACTCTGGAGAAAACTGGAACTGCCTTATACTTCAGGACCATCAACATCTTCACAGTGCTCCTTCTACAAACTTCATCATACAGCCTCTGTCAGATGCAGCTTTACTGTTTACTATTGGGTAGTAAATAACTATATTATCTGCCACACCTAGCTTGTTTCTCATCTGAAATACTCAGTGGCTTAAAAGATGAAGTAGAACACTGTGCAAAACTCCTTCAAGGAGGAGGAAGTATAAGGAAATCTCTTTCTAGAAGATGCAATGCCTAGAAACTCTTGATCTTAGGAAGCTTAAATATGGAGTTTCGACCAGGCAACTCTTAAAATTGGGGATGTCCTAGAAATTTCCTTTGTTTGCTGGAAAGCTAGATCCCAGAATCATAATGTCTAGGGAATTCAGAATCTACCTTCTTGTATTTATACAAGACTGGGATTCAAGGTGCAGTATCTTTGAATTTCCCTCACAGACTTCCAGCAATCTTATATCTACTCCTGCTGCAAGTTGCTATTGAAAGAAATCTTTCTGGTCCCCAGCCATACTGTGTAAGAAACCCAAAGTAAAAGATCAAGAATGATTAAGAAGTTGGAGCCTCCTCAGGAGCTCAATACTTCCTTCAGAGATGACTGTTTAGACATGAATTTCTTCCCTCATAATTGACTCCTAGGTTGAGGCCAGCTTGCATTTTAAGGGCCAGCAACAATGTGGCTTTCCATCAACTAGCCAATGAGTTGCTTTCATCTATTGAAAAACAACCTGTTAATGTTATGGAGTTGATTATATTCTGTTATTAGTATGTTTAGAAAATGTATTTACATTATATTATTCAGTTGTTTAGGAAATTCTAGAGTTTGATGAGAAACTGCCCTAACTTACCTTCTCTATAAATTACCTTTTTCTATAATTAGAGTAATTTGCAAAAGGATAACCTTTTCCATCCATTATTCTTTTTCCTTTTCTATCTTCTTCAGTTATTGATTTCAGGCATTCTTATATTTTGTATATTAATTAAAATCAAATAGATGTGTAATATAGAGGCAGGTAAGGTAACCACTCATGAGCTGATATAAAGTAGTCCAACTCAGTGTTCACTGGAAAAGTATGATAGGAAGTATTTAATTCAGGCCCAAGCAATCTGAGATTTAATACTTTTTTTTTTTTCAGATGGGCACATTTACTATTGAGAAATTTTACTCTTTGCTGGTACATGAGAAAATTAATTAATTTCTTTTGTGTTGCTATTGAAGTTCTAGCAAAAAAATAAGATTTTTAAAAATCTATGAATAACAATTTTATTAATAAATTATGGTTTTCTTCATATAAAGCTTTTTTATTACCTTCTCTTTCTTTGGAGACTCATGGGGAATTTTGCTGATATTTTGAAACTTCTCAAGTTCTAGAAAGCTGAATGTACTGGGGATTAGTGTAGATTCAAAGACACTTTGCCTAAGCAAACTCCTGGGTTTATTTTTTGGGAGTTCAAACACCCTAATTGAAGCAATTTTCCCATTAGCACCAAAGCATTGGGGATTTTCCTTTAAGTAGTTTCCTGGAGCAGGTGGGAGGAATTCCTTGAAGTTCATAGACGCAGAAGGTGTAGTGGATGCCATTGCTTTAGGGCAACCTATAGTTAGTCTAGTCAAAACTTGTTGGTAGATGTTGGCTAAAGCGGGTAGATAGAGGGGGGACAGAGAATGGTATAAATATGGGTAGGTGGACCCTATTCATGAAGAATTCTAACTAACTGGGAGGTCAGGACAAAGTGTCATCTCATGAAGCAATAGAAATCAGTACTTGCAAGAGGGATTGAGCTATCTAGAAGGAATATTGTGTTTTGGGGAGTTAAATTGAGCTTTTTTTGTATTTAAATTTAGTTCTTTATAAATGTTTCAAAGTTCTTCAGCAGAGGATCCCAAGATATGCCACTTCTGCTATCTCTTCCTGCTTTCCAAAGGGTTCTCTTCTTTCCAAGCAAATTTCCTCCCAATCTCCCCATAATCATTCCATCATCACCCTTCCTTGGAACTTTCTCCTAAATCACACCTTATGATTGGAATGCCCTAGGGCAGCTAGGTGGCACAGTGGATAAAACACCGGCCCTGGATTCAGGAGTACCTGAGTTCAAATCCGGCCTCAGACACTTGACACTTACTAGCTGTGTGACCCTGGGCAAGTCACTTAACCTGCATTGCCCCGCGGGGGGGGGGGGGAAACAAATAAAAAAAATGATTGGAATGCCCTCCCTGATTTTACTTGTTAAACTTTCCCCCTTCAGTTGGATCCTTTTCTGAATCACTACCTCCTCCAGGCAGTCTTCTCTGAATAAGTGGAGAAGTGATGTTTCTCACAAACATGGAGTTCTCACAAACTCTCTTTACTAACAACCCTTCTAAATGCGTTTGTCCTTTATCTATAATAAACACTTAACTTATTTATTATTTGTTTGTGAAGAAGCTCAAGTTTTTTTTTTCCAAATTGGTTCCAATAACTTTTGAAAGGTAAAATGAAAGTTAAGGTTAGATGGTAACAAATTGATCTGCACTGGGAACCAGAAGATGATGGTATAGTTGGATCCTCCAGACCTACAGTATCTTTCATGCATCTATGCTTGGCTTGTGATCTATTTCCCAGCCCTCTCATCTATTAACTCTTTCCATTCAGGTGACTTGTTTCACACTGAAATGGCAGTACCAATTGTTTCTGCCTCTGCTAATCTTCACTCAATGCTCGTCTTTCATGATCCCCTCATCTGGTTCCTTAATTTCCTTATGAGAGTATTTCTTCATAATATGAAATGCTATTCTACCACTACTCCCTACACCGTTTGAGTACCTTTCCAGTACCATATTCTAGTCATTGGTCCCATCTGACCAAGTACCACAGATAACCAGGAGGTCTATTTCACCTCTTCTTTTAGGAAAACTAATTCATCTTCCTTTCTGCTTCCTTCCTGAAGCCTCCCTTCCATAAAGCCTATATGATGATTCTAGCCAGAAATGTACTTGCCACACTATGACCTCTGTTATTTACTTATATTTTATTTTGTATAAGAACTATGTCTTAATTTGTAAGTTACTTGGGGGCAGAAGCCACATCTTGTTTATTTTTGTATTTCACTCATCATAAAAGCACATTAACTTCCATGAAATAAAGGTCAAATGAGTATCTTGAATGAATGAATAAAAGAGCAAGTGAGTGAATGAAAGGAGTAAGCCAAGGAGAATAAAATCCTATTTACACACTACAAGTCTCACATGTGTGGAAGTGTTACATACAGTGTTCTTCTTAACATTGTCGTAAAGGTTATGTTAGTGGGTCTATGGGGAATGTGATTTTTATGGTATATTTGAATGTTTTTTCTTGACTTAATGTCTAACTGGTATTCACTGGAGGAAAATGGATTTTTTTTGCAAAAGTGTTCAGAATTATAGTAAGTTTTACTGCGTGACTAAATGAAGAATGAGTTTGAAGTAATGATTAAGATTTTTATTGAATATAACAATTTCTTCATCATCAGATTATGCTTATCGTGTGTTGGATAACGTCTCATTAATGACAATCTAAATGCTGGTTTGGATGTTGGTCTTAAATCAAATGAGCCATTCAGAAAATCCCAGTCTTTTTAAATCATTAATCAGTGTTAGAACTCACCCTCCTTTCTCTGCTGGGAGTGTGGCTAGGGGAGTGTTGATAATAATAGGAGCCTGTGTCATATTTGCCCTTCTTCCTCATTCAGGCTCCTCCATGAACCCTTCACCTAGATGACCTTTTGGGGCATTGAACAAAGTAAGAAATTATACACTGTACAGTCAGTCTGGAAATCAAAATACTAATGCTACTATAACAATAATATTTATAGAGTCCTTTTAAGGTGTGCAAAAAAATCTTAAAATACTATTTCATTTGATCCTCACAAAAATCTTGGGAAGTAGGTGCCATTATTATCCCCATTCTACAGATGAGGATACTCAGGCAGAAGTTAAGTGATTTGCCCATGATTACACATCTAGTAAGAGTCTGAGGCAGGATTTGAACTCAGATCTTCCTGATTCCAGGCCCAGAACTCTATCTACTGTAGCAGCTAGCTGTCCCCTGTGATAAAATGAATGGAATCTAAATTAATTTACACTGCAATACAAAATCTAAATCAGGTCTCAAGCCTAAGAAACTGTAATCACTCCTGGGCACCATATTTTAGGAAGGACATTAATAATTTGGAATGCATCTATCCAGAGGAAGGTGATGGAATTCAACATCACATGATAAAAGAGTCAGTTAAATGATCTGGGGATGTTTAGCTTCAAGAAAAGATGATATAGGCAGGATATGATAGTTGTCTTCAAGTGTTTAAAGGGCTGGCCTGTGGAAGAGGAGATAGACTTTATTTACTTGAGCCAAGAAAGCTGAGAAATGGGAACAATGAGTAAAAATTGCATCGTCAGATTTCATCTCCATGTAAAAGAAAAATTCTAAACCATAAGAGCTATCCAAAAGTATAATGAGCTGTCTTGTGTGGTAGTGAGTTTCCCATCACTAAAAGTTTTCTATCAGGGGTTCATTGACCACTTTGGGGTGAATTCATATCAGATATGGATTGAATTCTGAGGGAACTTCTGAGGTCTTATCTAATGGCTTTTCTAGGAAAAAATATTAATTCATCAACAGGCATTTATTGAACTGGATGGATGGATGGATGGGAGGAAGAGTACTTTACTCTCCTTAGAAGCCTTGGATTTGAATACTAGCTAGGCCACTACTAGCTGTGTGAAACTGAGCAAATCATTTTGTCTCTCAGTTTTGTAATCTGTTAAATGGGGATGGATTCTAATTGTTGTCCTACCTAGTTCAAAATTTCTGTAAAGCAGTTTGTGGCCTGTTAAGAGTTACTGTAATTATACATTAGGAGTGCAACACATATCATTTCTTTCTTTTTAATTTAGAAGTAACAAATGCTATCAGAGATATAGTCAACACTTATGTGCAGAACAGACCACAGAATGAAGAATATTCAGGCTTTTTAAAAAAGAGATTATGGATTGCATCTGTTGTTGTAAGACTACTGCTCTGGTGAGAGAGAAATGTAGATGTATAAACAAAGGAAAACTTGACTGGAACCTGGTTTTTTTGCACTATCTATGATTATAAATGCTTGAGAATGCTGTCTGTTCATATTACTTCCTTTTTGCCATGTGGATACTTTTCATTGTTTTAACTGTGGCAGTAATATGAGTACATTGTACAGATGGGAAGAACTTATGGAGAGTACAGTTACATTACTGTTTAACTTTCCTTCTCTGATTGCCCTTCCTTTTATATTCTCTGGAATGGCAAATAGCATGGCCATTATAATGAATGGCTGTTCCCCTGTACTTTATCCTGACTCAAGTACTAAGGGTCATATGCCTTTTGCATCTGTGAGATATATATATATGTGTGTGTGTGTGTGTGTGTGTGTGTGTGTGTATATATGTATATATATTTGGAAACTCAATAGCTAATGTACCACAATACAAATCATTTCTCTGCAGCTACTTTGCAAGATCAAGACCTCACTGAACATGGGAAAATATATCCATTCTCTATAAGGCAAAGAGAAATGTGAACATGCCGTTCTTATTAGATATTCTGAAATCCTTACTAACCTTAATCAAATAATATGATTTAGTACCCTCCATAGATGGAGCTGGTATGCAGCCTGCCATACCCCTCTCCATGCCCAATTAACATAGTAAACTTTATTATTTGGCACGGTCCTCAAAATGAGATTTAGGAATGCTTATAAATATTTGGTTAATAGGGTACATTCCATGGATTGTTCAATTTTTTTTTAAATTGAGTTCAGTAAAATACTTTTGATAATTTAGTGGACTTTTAAATTTCATTAGTGTGTATACTTTCTTCACAGAAGTAGATAAATTCCCTAAGCTTTCATAGTCTATATGATCTTTATCCATATTTTCCCATAACTCTCCCATAGAGGATTTTTTTTTTCAGGGCAATGAGGGTTAAGTGATTTTCCCAGGGTCACACATCTCCTTAAGTGTCAATTGTCTGAGGCTGGATTTGAACTCAGGTCCTTCTGAATCCAAGGCCAGTGCTCTATCCACTGTGCCACCTAGCTGCCCCAAGGATTTATTCAATACAGTGGAGGCTGCCTTATTTTCTTCGGTCTTTCATTCTTATGAGGTCCCAGCTCCATTTCCAGATATGTGTGTGTGTATATATAATATATGTGTATATATATAAAACATATACACATATACATTCATACATATGTATATCCATACACACATATGTTTCACTGAGGAGGCATTGTTGGCTTGATGCAAAGCTTAATGCAAAATATAGACTCCTTTATCAATTTAGTTCTTATCTGGCTCCAACCATTTTTCCAAACTAATTTCACCTCCCTGTCCTTCACATGCTCGCCCCCTTTTCATCGCAACTTCTGGTCTTAATGAAGCTCTATTTTCAGCATGAATGGGTGTTCAAATGTTTATTTAATCTTTTTGTGTTTGCCCCAGTGTGTCTTTGAATGCAAACTCTTCTAAGGGAAAATAACCTAAGGATAGCTACCAAGCTTGGTATTCTCAAGAGCAGAAGTTAAAAAACACAGGCAGAATAATAAAAGAGACCCAGTAATTCACAGGAAACGAAGAAAGAAAGGAGCCAGCAATAAAATCTCTTTCTCTAAATGTCTATACTCGTATGCACGGACCCTCTGGATAGAAAAAGGGGTGAAGACAATCAGGCCAGGCACAGAGAAATCTTTTAGTGAGGATTAGGAATGAATCAATTGATGTACCTACTATGTGCCACACATCGTGTTAGGTGATGAGTATACAAGAACAAGGAATGTAATAATACCTACCTGCAAGGAGCTTATATTCTAATAGAATAATATAAAGTATAACATGTGTTTATCTATATGAAATATAAAATTAATAAGTACAAATATATATAGAGAGAGAACAGTTAAATACAAGATAATTTGGGAGGAAGGGCTCTAGCATCAGTTCAGAGGATCAGGAAAAGCTTCATGTAGAAAATGATGCTTCAGCCTCCTCTTAAAGGAAAAAATAAATTCTTCAAGGCAAGGAGTAAAGAGGGAGTGCATTCCAGGCATGTGACACAACCAGCACAAAGACACGGAGATGGGAGATGGCATATTTGTGGACAAGTAGCAGAGGAAAAGGCCAGTTTAAATTAATTGCAAACTGTAGTAAGGAGATTAGTGTCCAAAGAGGTCCAAAAATAGATTGAGTTCAGCTTGGGTAGGGCTTTAAAAGATAAATAGGAGTTTATATTTGATCCTAGAAGCAAGAGGAATCCAGTGGAGATTATTGAGTAGGGGAGTGCATGGACAGATCTATAATTTAGGAAATCACTTTGGCAGCTGAGTAAAGAGTGCATTGGAACAATGATAGACTTGAGTCAGAAAAACTAATTAGGATGCTGTTGCAATGATATAGGTGAGGGGTAATGAGTGCTTGAACTAAGGTGGTAGCTGTTTGGGTGGAAAATAGAGGTCAGATGTGAGAGATGCAATGAAGGTATAAATTGTGAAATTTAGCAACTAATTGCCTATGTGGGGTGAGGGAGGAGTGTCTTGCTGACTTTGGTAGGTTCAAGTCAATAAAGCCCAGACAAATACAACATTCCAAGATATTGAAAACCAAACAAACAAGTGGGTGAGATGTCTGGACTATTTTGTTTGTGATCTTTCAAAGATCATGGAGAAAGATAAAGGGGCAAAAAGACCAGGTGTTATTTGTTGGATGTCAGCTTGGAAGGATCTCTCCAGTGGAGTACCTTAGGAGTCTATTTCCTTGACCTTGTACAATTTAACATTTTTATCATTAACTTGCATGAGAGGGCATGCTGATCATATTTCTTGATGACCAACAGTTGGAAGTCATAGCTAATGCACTATATGTCCCGGATGGGATCTAAAAGGATTTCAAAAACCTAGAATGACAGGCTGAAGTGAATAAGTAAGCAAGTAATAGTGATAAATATGTAATACTTCAGCTCAAAAAAAAATCCACAAATATTTGATTGGATGACATGACTTGACAAGTACTTTACATGAAAAAAAGATTGGGGTGGGGTTTTCTTTACTGTGACAGAACTAAAAAAAAAAAAGTCGAGTACTCTTAGGTTGCAATAAGGGAAGCATAACATCTAATGGGCTGTAAGTGATGGTTTCTGCAAATTTTACTGAAGTCAGGCACATCTTAAATATTGTTTCCAGTTAGGAGCCTCACATTTTAGCAAAGGCATTGACAAGTTACATGCTATCCATAGGGATGAAAACAGTATGGTGAGAAGCCTTCAGTTAGACAATGCCATGCAAAGACTGGTTGAAGGAATTTGTGATGTTTAACCTAGAGAAGAAGAAATACTTAGCAGGAATTATATTATTATTTTCAAGGATTTGGAGGATTATCAAACAGAATAAAGATTCTTTTCTTCTCTTTGAACCATTGAAAATAAGTAGGAGCAATGGGTGGAAGTTAGGTTCAATATAGGGAGAAATTTCCTAACAATTAGAGTTATCTGGGAGTAGAACAGAGGTTTCTCATTCTATAGAGAAATGGGTAGGAGTGGGTTCCCCTTAAACAAAGGTCTTCAGGGGAAGCTGGATGACTTATTGAGGATATTGTTCAGATATGGGTTGGACTAGATGGTCTCTGAGATCCTTTAAAATTTTTATCTGTATTATGTTCATCTGGATCTTAAACTAAGGATCATATCATATGATGTCAATCCTTGTGCACCTAAATAACATGAGTGTGGTTTCTGTCGATCTGGTTTTAAGATCATTACCACAGTTTACCTTCAATAATTAGAGAGGAATTCAGTAACCCCAACCAAGAAAGAGAGTGTTGGAGCTAAAAGTACCAGTCTGAAAGTGGTTTTCTACATGAATGTCAGGAAGATATTTTAGCCATAGGTTGTTAATACCTGTCCCCGCCCCCCACTCTTAAGAATGAAGCTTCTAGAAAATCTGCCAAAGATTAAAGATAATCCATGAGTCTGTAGCCCCTCAAAATAATGGCTCATGAGCCCCAAGCTCTGTATTTACTAGTCTGACAGAGGATAAAATTAGTTCAAAGCAAAAGCAGTGAGTAAAATAGCATGGCAAGAAAGGTAGCAATGGTATCATTTTTTATGGGGCATACTATCTCACATATACATACAAGACAACCATCCCCAACCTTATATCATCAATGAGAAATGAAAGGCATACATAGTAACATATGTGGCCAGAGTATATCCATTATGAGGTATGGTTGTAGAGTCCATATATGTGTGACCTGTACATGGATAGAGAGAGAGAGAGAGAGAGAGAGAGAGAGAGAGAGAGAGAGAGAGAGAGAGAGATGATTTATCTCTCTGATTCTTGCAGGGCTGATAACATTTTTTGGTGATGTGATCATGCTGGCTTCTTTGGGTCTCCTCCCTCCTAGTATCATGTGTCATATAATCTCTTTTGAATGTAGTCACTTCTAGGAGGTGCTCCAATGGTCTTGTGGTTTCTGCTAGACAATGTTCTGTTGGGCTTATGTTCATAGAAATTCCTTCTGTTTCTAACTTCTAGTTTCAGTTAGAATCCTTAGTAGAGATGCTGTTTCTTTTCCACAAGGGAAAAAGTAGAGTCAGCCATCACTCTTTTAGTTTAGACTTAAGAGCTTAAGCCTCAGTTGTTGTTTTTTGTTGTTTGTTTGTTTTGTTTTATTTTAGTCATATATTCAGTTCTCAGAACAGGCAAAAAATCCTGACCTATTTTCTCTTTATAAAGTTCTCAGGTTCCTAGTTGTATGTGACTTCTTTCTCCAGTCTGTTATCCCTGCCAATTACCTGATTTAGGGTTAGAAATGCATTGTAGGGGCAGCTAGGTGGTGCTGTAGATAAAGCACTGGCCTTGGATTCAGGAAGACCTGAGTTCAAATCCAGCTTCAGACACTTAACACTTACCTAGCTGTGTGACCTTGGCCAAGTCACTTAGCCCTCATTGCCCTGCCAAAAAAAAAAAAAAGAAAAGAAAAGAAAAAGAAATGCATTGTGATTCCTGTTTAACCCCTTATTGAGATCATGTATTCTAAATCCCTTTTCATTGTGGGGAACTCTGTCAAAGGAAACTTACAAGGCCTATATAGGACTGAAACATCTCCGTTTTCCTTCAGTTTAGAGTGCCTTGAATCTTCCCTGCAAATGAATGGCAGGGAGGCAAGAGCAATATACAGTCAAGTAGAGCCTCTGTTAGATATCACATTCTACTTCAAACTTTTATTCCATATTTATGTCTTTATTTTGTATATTTTTCTGAAAAAAGCATCCCCCAAATTAAGGTATTTTATAATTTAATAATAGAAAAGTTTAGGGGAGGGAAAGAAAACCTTAGAGCGAATGTAGATATCCCTCATCTTTCAGAACAGACTCTTCCTTGTCATTTTATGTTTTCCTTCCAGCCATTCGTTTGATATGAGACATTTATTATGTGTCTGGGAATTCCCAGATTTATACTTATAGTTCCTGAAACTTAGGTGTCTTCTTTCTCTCTTCATCAGAGTATCCAAACAACTTATGGAACCAGTATCACATTTCCCCCTTAAGTGCTGATCTCTAGCATATCAGGTACTGAAGTAATTTTTAGGTATGAATCACATAAGTTCAATATTTCATTGTCTATAACATGAGCAAATGACATTCCTTATTAATTATTTAATTTCACAATTCTGTGAAATAAGCTCATTTAAATTGCTTGATAATAATATTTCGTTAAGAGGCTAAATGACCTAGGTCAGGAAGATAGACTGAGGCTCTAAATGTGTGAAAAAAACAGTTACCTGACTGGAGAATCAGGGTATAGAAATAAGGATGACTTCAAAGGTCTCATACTACTGCTTGAAGAGAGGGATGCTCTTGGTGGAGAAGGGGTTCATAACATGGCACTATGAAATCAGATAAGATACTCTCTAGTGCTATGCTGACAATTCTTTTGTTGCATATGGTTTTGACAAAGAATAGATTAAATAACAATATTTCATACTTTTGTCTTTTATGTATTCAGTGAAACTTTGTAACATTTTTCTTTTTTCTTTTTTTGGGGGGGGAGGGGATGGGACAATGAGGGTTAAGTGACTTGCCCAGGGTCACATAGCTAGTAAGTGTCAAGTGTCTGAGGCCAGATTTGAACTCAGGTCTTCCTGAATCCAAGGCTGGTGCTTCTTCCACTGTGCCACCTAGCTGCCCTCATAATATTTTTTCTAAAAGAGTAGTTAAGACATAAGTGGATGTTTGATTTTTATATGTCTTTGCATGAAAGGTAGTGATATATATGGAATTCAGTGAGGTGGTATCGACCCAAAATATACAAAGTTTTGGGAAGTGTTAAAAATAATTTATAAATGATCGTCCCAGAATAAGTTATTTTGTAAGCAATCAGGAAGTTTCAGTATGGATCTCTACCTTTGAGAATCCAATCTAATGATCCAATAAACATTTATTCATATTTATTAAGCACCTATGCTATACCACTTGGTGTAATTGTCATAAATCAGGAAGTCAATTTTTGTGTGTCATAGACTTTTTTTCACAGTTGAGTGACGCTTATAGACCTCTTCTCAGAATGTTTTTAGACACATACAATTTTAAAAATAGGATAACAAAGGAAGCCAATTATATTAAAATATAGTTATCAACATAGTATAGAAACCCAAGTTCTTAACACTAGGTTAAGAACACATACTCTGGGGTGAGGTTAAATTAGTATCTTGACACAAAATAAAATTTCTTTCATTTTTATGTAATTGTATAAATAATATTTTTATTGTGTAGTATTTCTTTACCAGTGAACCTCCACATATAAACAAAAAATAGGTTAAATTCTTATGACTCCATTAGACTAAACCCACCCCCGTCAAGGGCAAGGACTGTCTTTCTGCATTTATTTTTCTTCCCAAGTGCTACTGTGCCTGGAACATAGTAAGTACTTAAATGCTTGTTAATTTGACTTAATTTCCCTTCTTGTGAGTAATAATTCCTCATATTGATATAGGACTATGCAAAAAATTCAAGAGCAACCCCATGAGAAAGGTAGTTCGTGTATTATTATTGCTATTTTACATATGAGGAAATTGATTCTCATAGAGAATGAGAATGTTACTTGTCCCATTGACAGAGTTAGAACTAAAACCCAAGTCCAGCTCCAAGTTAGGTCTTCTGATTCTTCAGTCAAAGGCTCTCTTCCCAGTGCAGAACGGTTTATGTGTTTCTCTGAACTCCCACAACTGCCTTTAAAGATTTATAGCCACAGATATCATTCACAAATTATCCCCATAATATTAATACTATTTACTGCATGAAATGAGATACAATCAGGTAGGTGGGAAGCCCAAGAGAGCTAGACTAGAGATCATCTAATATAAATCTCTCACTTTACAGGTGAGAAAACCAGCTTGTCGAGGTTATACAACTAATTTGAGAGACCTAGACCCATCAATTTCAGAGCTAGAAGAGACCTTAGAAGCCAACTAATCCAACTGCCTCTTGTCTCATTTTACAGATGAGGAAACCAAGACCCAGAAAGTTAAATGACTTGACTGGGTTAGATAGTATTTGGGAAGAATATCAGCCATCAAATTTGTACTCTGTCGGTACCTTCTGGCAGTACAGTGCCAGAATTCATCTAGTGCATATGGTTTTGACCAAGAATAGATTAGATAATAGCATTTCATTCCTTTACCTCTTATTCATGCAATTAATCTTCCTAAAATTTTCAGGTGTTCAAAAATTTAAAATAATAGTTAAAGAAATAAGTTAAGTCAGAGAAATAGCATTTCATACCTTTACCTCTTATTCATGCAATTAATCTTTATTAATTTTTCAGGTGTTCAAAAATTTTAAATAATAGTTATAGAAATAAGTTAAGTCAGAGACAGGATAACAAGATAAATATCCACTAATTTTCTTTTCTTTTTTCTTTAACTATTTGAGATGTTGTTTACTTTTGATAATGGGAGATTTAGTAATTATTATATTTTCGCTTTTGTGGTTAGTTTTGCATGTGGATGTACGTGCCTTGAGTTAAGTGAATAAATGACAAGCTTTATAATGTACCCTAATCTTTTTTTATTCTTTAATGATCTTATATATTTAACATATTTAAGATATGATTTGCTGCTGAATCATCATTATTTGTCCTTTATTTCCCCATTTCCTCCATTATATATAGATGCACTAGTCTGCTAAGTTTTACTTTCATGTTTTAGGGTGAGTGAGAATTTTACAAATATTTCTCTCAATTCACTGCTCCATTCTGCTGTGTGTCTAGAGTGTAGGCATAATTTTGATGGAAAGTTAAAAAAGGTGAAGAAGAAGTTAGTGCAGTTTCAAATCTAGACTACTGGGTTCCATTATTATTCAAAGGATTGAACTGGTAACAATCTGAAGTGATTCTGAGAGACAGACACTTTAAATTTCTACCATGAATAAAACTTGTGGCCAAGGTAGGATATATGGAAAGGGTGTAGTACTGTACCGTTTTCTGACTGTGAATAACTGTCTGAAGAACATTAAGAAAAGGGGGAAGAAAGATCTTCAAATTTAACAGCCACATGATCCCCAGAGATTCTAATTATGCTTTAAGAATGTGGTAATGAGGTGAAACATGCTTTGTGCCAACAGGCCAAATAGATCATATTTCATATCACTCATTTTAATCAGGGCATTAATTTTCATTACAAGATGCATTCAGCGATAGAGGCTGAGGCAAATAATGAGGAAGGTAAAATTTAGCAAGTACAGACAACAAGCCACAGAATATTTGGCCTTCAGATGCTGACCTCATTTACTTACAGCCAGATTTGTTGAAAGATGGCTATCAAAAGAAAAACAAAAATTCCTCTTGTGGTAGAATATTAATGCTAATAGCCCTTAGCAAGGAAAAAAGCATAAAGTTCAGGTTAAATGCCATAAAAGATAAGTCATTAATATGAAAATGTGAAGCCAGAGTAGAGAGAAGAGAAAAACGTAGTTTCCCCCACTCTGTCTTATTTTTTTTCAGTGCTTATATTATGAATGCCAAGTTTGTTAAAGTACATAGCTTTTACACTCTAGAAGAACATCTCAGAAAGAAGATGAGTATGAGGCTGCAGCAAGAGTCTGTTGGCATCTTAAGTTTATCTTATTTTTCCATGGTATAATATTGATTGTATCCCATCTTCTTTTAGCTGGTACAATGCTAGAATAGATGACTTACTAGAAAAACGTAATTGAGTTCCTAGGAGATGGTTGGGCAAGTAGACATGAAAGCACATGCAGAAAGGAATGGGAGAATATAGTGCAGATGTCTACCAAAACATTTGTTTCTGAGTAAAGGGAGGGGTGGAAGACAAGCAGCCGCTAATGACTAAATTGAGCATTTAAGTATTGTAAGTTCCTATACTGACTCTGCCTCTAACTTTAAATAGGACATCATTGTGTCACTAAATTTCAATTATCCTGGTTCTCTGTTTTGTTAATGGGGTTATTAAAGGTGACATGGTATATCATTCATTGGATCTAGGCCTTTAGAAATGAGAGCATGTTGGTCACCTAATATCAGAAACAGAGCCACTGGTGACCAGAGTGAAGCTGGGTTATTTTGAAATATAGGAGGGAGAGAGGGAGATGGGGGGGGGAGAGAGACAGAGAGAGACCGAGAGACAGAGACAGAGAGGGACAGAGAGAGACAGACAGAGAGACAGACAGAGAGACAGAGACACACGGAGGGACGGGGGGAGGAGAAGAAAGGAAAGGAGAGAGACTGTGTTCTATCTTAGAACATAAAAAGTTAGATCTGGAAAGGATCTTTGTGATCATCTCATCCAATCCCCTTCTCCTTTTTTCAAACATACAAGGCATCTGGAGCTCAGAGATGTAAAGTGACTTGGAAGAAAGGCAACCAAACATTTATTAAGTTCCCACCATGTGACAGAGAAGCAGCTGGGTGGTGCGGTGGGTAGAGTACCTGACTTGGAGTAAGGAAGATCTGATTTCAAATCTGGTCTCAGATACTTACTAGCTGTATGACCTTGGGCAAGTCACTTAACATTGTCCTCATCTGTCAAATGAGCTAGAGAAGGAAATGGCAAATCACTCCAGTATCCTTGCCAAAAACAAAAATCAAAACCCAAAGGGGGTCATGAAGAGTCAGATGTGACTGAAACAACAAATGTGACAGACTAAATCACTTGCCCTGGATGCTAATAAGTATCTGACGATGGATTTGAATTTAGATTTTCCTGTCTTCAGGCCCAGAACGTTACCCATTGTGCCAAGTAGCTATCTCCCTTTGTCAATAAATTGCAATCTAGTGGCACTGCTAGAAAGAATCTTCTATCCCTTAGTCCAGTGTTTTTTCTCTACACCATATGATGATTGTGGAATGCAAAGGGGTGCATCTAAATACATGCTTCTCAAGGAAAATCACTGTCCCTTTCCATGTAACCCTGGCTGGTGAGAACTTTTTTCTTTCTTACCCCTACAAGCACTGCAGGGACTACTTGGGAGTAGGTTTGCCTAACCAAATGAGGAAGGCTTACTGCTGTAGGGAAAAGGGATGGGGTGAAGTATAGCGAGATGAAGCAAGGGAAAATTGGGGGTAAGTGGGGAAAGACTGGGAAAGGAAAAAAAAAGGTAGGTTTGATGAGGAAAAAAAACTAGCAAAAGGACTTAAAAAGACTAATAAAGCAGAGGCAATAAAACATGAAAATGTTTTCCACAGCAATATTCAGAAAGGATTGAAAGGGAAAGGTGAAGGTTGAGAAGAGGTCCAATTTTAGGAGCTTGCTGAAGTAAAGAGAAGACTGGTATAGAGATTAGAGTTTTAACTGGGGAAAAAGCTATCAGGATCAGTCAAAGACGAAAAGCTAATAATTCCACTACAAACATAGTGTTAGGTTTTTTTTTTTTTTAAAGAGAACAGGTTCAGACAAAAACTAGATTGTTTGCTTAGGATTAGGAGAAAATCCAATGGACTCTACAGATTCATGGGGACATAGGTAAGGTATATTTAAATATTTTCAACAATATAAATTTTAAATATCTTTTCAGAAACATGAACAAAACACATTGCCAACTTTGGCAAATTTGGATATCACAAATTATACAGTGACACGTACATTATAGTTTTAGACTGTCTATGAAAAAAATCAAAATTCACCTTACTAATATTTTTAGTGGGATTGAATCTTGAGTTGGAAGACTTAGATTCAGTTCCTAGCTTTGTACTTCCCAGCTCTGTGTCCTTGAACCAATCGTTTCCTCTCACTGCTCTCAGTTTCCTCATCTATAAAATGAGCAGGTTAGAACAGATTTTTTTTTTTTGCTTTTTTTTTTTGTTTGCAGGATAATGAGGGTTAAGTGACTTGCCCAGGATCACAGAGCGAGTGGCAAGTGTCTGAGGCTGGATTTGAACTCACATCCTTCTGAATCCAGGCCTGGTGCTTTATCCACTGTGCCACCTAGCTGCCCCCTAGAATAGATATTCATAAGATCTGTCTAAACTATTAAATTTGGTGACACCCACTTCTATCAATAACTGAGGAGTTCAGAATTGGAGAGGATATGGGAAAAAATAACATATTATATTCAAATATATTTTTCTAATGCGTATGTATATGTATGTATACACACATTTCTTTCTTAAATAAGTCAATCTTTATGCTTCAGAGACTCTTAGGAATTTATCTGGGAACTTATGTAGGTTTGTTCTTTTAGGGTGGGTTGGGGAGGAAATAAATAGTTTGCTACCTTTGGAAACTGATTACTGATAGGGCGTCATGGGAGGTTGCCCAGTTATATACATTTTTGAAAGAAATTCCACTCTGTATTCATCATTGGTATTCAACCTCTTTTGTTGGAACATGACTGATTTTACTGCAACACACCTTATATAAGCTCCACTTTGCATCTGCTGCCCTGCTTGGTTTCAACTCCAGGGAACAAGATGTCTCTCTTGGGATAAGCTCATCCCTTCTAAATTCACCAGTGTGCTATGAACTCAAGTCTTGATTGACATTACCTCCCTCAGTCTCCTCTCCCCTCTGTTTGGAGGGCTGGATGCTGGAGTCCCAAGCTCATTGTATTTCCTTCCTTTATAGAGGGCAGAAACTGGATTTTCAGATTACTCCACTTTGTGTTTGCTGTCCTGCCTGACTTTAGCTCTGTGGAACAAGATACCTTTGCACTGTATACACCCTGGTATTCCATCCCCACCCCTTTCCTGCTTCCTTTTATGCTTTGTCTCCCTTTTTATATTGTAAGCTCCTTGAGGCCAGGGACTCTATTTCATTTTTATTAATTGTACCCCCATCACTTAGCGCACTGCTTGCCACATAGTAGGTGCTTAATATATGTTGATTAGATTGGACATAAGCTAAGCAGAAAACACGAAATGTGCAAGGGTAGGGCCACATTGAGGGTATGATTGATTTTTAAGTGATTGGCCATAGTCATCAAAAGCCAGTGCCCAAGTTGGGAAGCCATGTTATATCCCAGTCCTGGGTCCAAATTTGGTCTTTGACCATTCATTCACTTTTCATGCTCTGCTTCTAGCCTTGCCTTTGTACATGCAGCATTTGGGAAAGAGCCTAGAATATGTTAGAAACTCAATATTTCTTGATTGATTAATTTCCTTTGCCCAGAGCACATTATTACCCTTGGAACCAACCTGCTTCAGGTAAGGCTGTATCCTAGCTTGTTCTCCTCATATTATATTGAATTTAAAGTTAAGGGGAAAGATGGATATGAGTCATATGATAGAACTCAACTTAGGAAGGATCTGTAAAAGATCAGTAATTTCATCAGAGTAGAAAACTTCTGGCATGAGAGCTTCACCCACTAAGCATATCACAAACCCTTCATGATTTGGTAGAAAACTAACTTAGTAGATAACTAACTCTAGAGAGTTGCCAGGGCATCTAAAGATGAAGTGACTTGGCCAAAGTCAAATAGCTAGAAATTATTAGTGGGATCATTTTAAGGGAGAGGGAATAAGCATTTATTAAGTGCCCACTATGTTCCAGGTAATGTGCTAAGTGCTTTCTAATATTATCTTATTTGACTTAAAGCCAAATATTCTTGATGCCAAGCTAAACACTATGTTCATTATGCCATGTTGTTTCTATAGCATGATAGTTTTTTTCCTGTACTTCTATAGATCAGTGGTCCCACTGACGTGGGTGTTCTCTTCAGTCTTTCAGGTACTCATCCGTGCCTCCATATTTTGGGTGACTCTCTTTTATGCCCTCCCAAAAGTTTACAGGATGTCCAGCAGTGTCTTTGGTACTTCTTTGTATTCAGTTGGCATTAGGAGAGATAAAAAGGGTATGTGGGCTGTGCATTTTTTTAAATCCCTTGTTATCCCTGCGTGACTAGCTCATCTTCTTTTTCAATCATGTATTTTTTGGATGACATTCTTTATGGCACTTCTCCTGCATAATTGCTCGCAATGTGTTGTGGCCTGCTTACACCCACCATGTGTCTCTTTGTTACCCTTTGGGTGATGCTCTGCTTCAGTTATTTAGAAGCCCTAGTGTTCCATGACTTGCAGCTGTACATCTACAGGAAAGACTTGCTTTTAAAAAGATGGATCTTCGTTTTAAGGAAAGCTCTTAGTCATTAAAAGAACTTTAACATTTCCCAAAGGTAATTGGAACGGCTCTTCCGTTGTACAGTTCTGGGCCCCAGTCATCATCAGTTTACTGAGCTTCTGCACAAGGTACATGAATACAAGTGCATGAATTCTGTGGGTTATGCATTCAACTACGTCCCACTGTCTGGACAATGAGTACTTTTTCATTGACTCTCTGGTGCGGATAGTTGGATGGTTTTGTTTTGAGGGATGACAGATCTAATTGAGGAGCTCTTCAGTGTTTCTGGGCTTAATGCAACAAGCAGTGTCATCTGAAAACCCAGACATGTGGAAGACCTCATCATCTTTATCTAGTGATTTTTCTGCAGCCTTGATGGCCAAACTCGATCTATTCCATGACAGTGGTGGACGTCTTGGTGAGCCTACAGGTCCCTTTGTTATTCCTCACCTTATTTTACTTTATTTTTTTTTTTAGTGAGGCAATTGGGGTTAAGTGACTTGCCCAGGGTCACATGGCTAGTAAGTGTTAAGTGTCTGAGGCCGGATTTGAACTCAGGTACTCTTGACTCCAGGGCTGGTGCTCTATCCACTGCACCACCTAGCTGCCCCTTCCTCACCTTATATTAATGATCAAAGGGGTCATCAAAGAGGTAATCTCTACTATACGTTTCAAGGCATCCTAACTAATGTGAACATGTGTATGAGGGATACCTTGTGGAAAAAGAACCTTCGTAGCAGAATTTTGTTCTATCAAATAAAATATTAAAATAGTCAAGAAATACAGTGGGATCTCTGATCTTTTAGTTAATTAGATGATGGTAAAGATGTGCTGGGCCTGAAGTCTCATCTTTCTGAATTCAAACCTGGCCTCAGCTACTTAGTAGCTGTGTGAGCCTGGACAAGTCACTTAACCCTGTTTGCTCAGTTTCCTCATCTATAAAATGAGCTGGAGAAGGAAATGGCAAAGCATTCCATTATCTTTGTGAAGAAAACCCCAAATGGGGTCATGGAGAGTTGCACACGACTGAAATCACTCAACAACAACTTGAAAAATATGGAGACACTTATGACCTCTTTATGCAGCTTAAAGTGCTGCATACATTCTATAAATTAGTATTTAATGAGGAAACCAGACCAAGTGTCCTCTAATGTTCCTTCTAGCACTACTATGAGCCCATGAGGCTATGATCCATAAGGCTAATAATTTGCTGATGAATATTTTGGCTATGATAACCTCAGAAACAAAGCCAAATATAAAATGACCTTTAGTCTTATACAGTTATCCCCTTCTATGAACTACAAAATAATAGGGGCTGAGTGGCAGAAAGGGGGATAGAGGGTTCTAAGAATCCTCCTTTTAAATAAGGTTATAGACATTAATGTAACTCTTTATGCTCCGATGGTGTGATCTTTTTCCGGTGTCCAGTCAGCTCACCTACTCCTGGGAGAATTTAACCACATTAGTTTTGAAATTTCCACAACAAAGTGAGACTATAAAGATGCTGAAACTAGATGAAAGAATGGCCCTACAGGTTCATTTATAAACTCAAATTAAAGAGTTAACAGAATTATTTATATAATGTTCTTAAAGGCAATAAGAAATATTTCATGAGATACTTGGTCATTTTTGTAATCTCTGTGATGAGCATAAGCAAAAAGACAACTATGTGCATAATTACAATTTGTGTCTCAAAGTCTGTGGCAAAGGATGAGGATGTAGACCTAACTTTTCATACAACATAAAATCCTATTTTGAGAGTCAGTGACTTAAATATGAAAGCAGATGCAAGGGAAGATGGTGAGAAATATATTGGAAATTGTGTTTTGGAATCATAATGATAGTCTGAGGTCATAGAAATTGCTTAGATATGTGTATATATTATGAACACTTTCTTCAAGAAGAGAGTGACAGTGTTAGACATCATAAGCACCTTATAGCACCAGAAATGGAATAGATTATATCTGAACAGACAGAAAATGATTGGTTTTTGACATGAAAATAGTTTCTGAATCAGCTGTCAAAGGTAGAAATCAACACTAAAGGAGAACAAAGGCCAAAGCTGACTAGGAGACATGGATCATAATTATAATAGCTTCAACCTGTTCTAAGCAAACTACTGAGGCTGAAAAGTAGAAAATGGATGAAGGCAAAATCATTGCCTTTGACCACCATCATTGCTTATAGAAGCTTAGCTTATATGTGGTGTAGTGGCTATAGCACTGGAGCTAAAGTCAAGAGGATATGAGTTCAAATTTGGCCTCAGACACTAGCTGTGTGACCGTGAGCAGGTCACCTAACCTCTGTCGGCTTCAGTTGCTTCATCTATAAAATAGGATATAATAATAGCATCTGCTTCCCAGGGTTGTTGTAAGGTTAAAATGAGTTAATATTTATATAGCAAACTTTAAAGAGCTCTATAAATGTTAGCTACTTGTATAAAGAAGTCCTTGAAATGAAGAGAAGGGAATAGCCTGGAAATCACCTTAGCCAATAAACACTTAATCTTTTTGTCAAGTAGAAAAACCTGGCTGCCAAGAGTCCCCAAGGTTTGGATTACAAACTCATTTGTAAAGCATTACAAAGAAAAGGGTGGGTAGCAGTATTGCCTTGGTAAATAGTGAAAAACTTTGTAAGGGAAAAAGTGCATGCTGGGTGTTGGACCCAAGCCATATTATCATGAGAAAACTGATAGATTAAACTGAGAAGACTGCAAAAGATTTGTTATTCTTCCTGTAACCATCAATTCTTATTATTTATGACGGTACCTCCTATGCTATATGAAAAAGTACATCTTCACCCCCAAACCCTTCCCTCATTCCAACTTTCTTCATACTTTCTAGGGCACCCCAGTGGTTTCAGTTGTCCAGTGTCATCTTGGACTTCTCACTCATACTCATTCCACATCCCTCATATCCACCCTACCAAGTTTGTTAGTTATCTATCTCTGTGACTTCCCTGAGCCAAACATCCCTTTCTTTTTCTGAGGCAATCAGGGTTAAGTGACTTGCACAGGGTCACACAGCTAGTAAGTGTCAAGTATCTGAAGCCAAATTTAAACTCAAGTCCTCCTAATTCCAGGGCCGGTGCTTTATCCACTGTGCCACCTAGCTGCCCCCAAAACATCCCTTTCTAACCACCACCTTCATAAATGTCCTGCTGCTATCTTGCTTTTTTTTTTTTCTATTTGTATCTCTTGTGCTTATCACAGTGCCTGGAACATAGGAAGAACATCATAATATTAAAAAAATAATCCGTATCCATTCAATCAATATTTATTGAGCACCTAATTCGTGACTAGTACTGGAGTGAAAGCAAGAAAGGTATTTTTGCGTTAGTTCCAATGTGGAATTTATTTATTTTTAATAGATATTATTTAAAAATTAGTATTACAGGGGGCAGCTAGGTGGCGCAGTGGATAGAGCACCGGCCCTGGAGTCAGGAGTACCTGAGTTCAAATCCAGCCTCAGACACATAACACTTACTAGCTGTGTGACCCTGGGCAAGTCACTTTACCCCAATTGCCTCACTTAAAAAAAATAGTATTACAAAAAACTAACAGGCCAAGGGAAAGATTGAGCAAAACTTTTTTTCCAACTGTCATATTAAGGGAATTGTACAAAGCTGGATTGACTACATAAACTCTCACATGGCTTGCCCTACATAGTTCTATGATATAAAAATGGTGTGGATTGCTTTGAATCTGGATGTCAGCCAGGTGAGGCAGTTGATGAGGAGTCAAATAACAGGGGCGATAAAAAGACCTGAGGAGGGAAACAAAAGGGGATTTGATGTAACTAATTGAAGGTAGATGTAGCCTGAAGCAGGTAAAGGGAAAGAAGGCAGAGGGAGATCCTGTGGGTAAATATGTGCTTTCTAATCAAGAGGTTAGTGTTGATGTGAGTCCTGTTTCTGTTTGAAAGGGACTTATTCATTAGGGGAGATATTGGGAACATGTGTTTATTAGGCCCTGAATGGGGAAAGCTTTAACATTGTTGAAAGAGGTCAGTTGTGTTACTTAACCTCTGCTGAAGTCTATAGTAATTGACACGGCTTGTTATAAAAGGGCCTGGGTGTGTGGAGGGCTTCAGCTTTGTCCCTTTTAAATTGGTTTGACTCTTCTGTGGGCTGAAGTCTGCTGCTGAAAAGACTGAGTTCTCTTTTATCTGTGATCCAAATCATGGTGGAGTGCATATGGTTTACTCAGCGATAAAGACAGTGGTATTTCCTGTTTATATTTATTATTTGATCAGGTTTATTATTTTCATATTTAAGGACTTTTCCAGTTCATTGGGCGATTTCTTTTTCCCATGTGTACGCACTTTTATGAACTCTTGGTTTGTCTAGTGCATTTCTTAATTAGGAGCGGAGCGATGTGTGTGTCTCTGTTTTAATGAGATTCGATTTTAGAGGCCATATGCTTTCTTCATTCCTTGGGTGACACTCCATTTGCTGTCATTTAAAATGTCTACATATGGTGCAGTTGGTGATTAATTTTAAGTATCTGAGAGAATTATATAGGGTCTGATTGTTGCAGTCTTGATTTGGGTAAAGTAGCAGGACTGCAATGCAGAGGGATTATGATTTTTAAGTCTATGCCAGTATCCCTTTTTAGTAACAAGATTCCAATGACTTTGTTTTTTCCTTGATTAAAAAAAAAAATCATGTAAAGATGAAACTTGCTTTATTCCTTCTTACCCTGGGGGGAAGTTTTTCTTTTGAAAGCTTTATAAAATAAATAAGGCTATTGTTTGAGATGAAAAAGCAAAAAACAAAACAAAACAAAAAACAATTAGGATCCACAAGCGTGTGTTTTGTTCCTGAATTAACAAAAATATGACGAAATATATGTACAAATATATTATACATATATATACATATATATACACACACATATACATATATACACACATACATACATATAAAACGTGTGTGTATAGATTGTACATATATAGATCATACACAGGGGCTGGACTGGTGATTTCATTGGTGAAGAAACTTCATCCACTAAAGTCAGCACATTCTTTGTGACTTGTCAGTTTCCTGTTGACACTGAAATGTTAATTGACTTGCTGGGGTTAAACTGCCTATATATTAGATTTAGACCTTGAACCCAGACCTCCTTGGTTGTGAGACCGGTGTTTTCTCCCCGGTCTCCTCTTCCCTCTCCCTCTTCTCCCCCTCCCCCTCCCTGTCTCTTTTTCCTCTGTGTTTTTGAGAACTCTTGCTTTCCTTGTAATTTTCTTTGAGGATTCACTTTTTATAGCTCTGACTTCAGGCACTTGTCTAGATGGTGATTGCCATTTATGTAGTGTGACTTCTTTGCAGTTACACAATGGCTGCTGCTAAGAGCTGGCTTTGTGTAACTGCCCTTTAAAAGTTTTGTCTCACAGCAGCACTTTGTTAAAGCAGGACGTGTGTGTGTGTGTGTGTGTGTGTGTGTGTGTGCGCGCGCGCGCGTTTACATGCCCACAAGAGGGAAAACCCACGTATATAACTTCTCCTGTAGTACCAAACGTCAAAAAAACTTTGTATTTATAGACTCATTTTGTAATACCTCACAGAAGAGAGACACCTAAGGACTTTCTTTTTCGCTTTCAGCTTTCTTTTGTTGGCCGGCTTTGTATTTTGCTTGCTAAACTGGAATAGTAGTGAAAAGAGAGAGCAGAAAGAATGACATTGTTCTTGCTCAAGATCATTGGAGTAGCTGCTTAAAAGGTCTTTGATTCTTTGGCAGTTCTATTTGCTTTTAGTGTCCATTCATGCCCTGTCTCATTTAAATATGACAAAATATTAAAAAGAATGAAGTCATGCAATTCTGTTTGTGAAATGTCTAATTAAAGAAAGGCTGTGAAAGCCAAGAAGAAAGATATCACTGGGAGGAAGAGGGTACCAAAGCTAAATTTTACTATCAGGTATTTCTGAGTTCATCAAATAATCAGTTAAGCATTTAAGCATTTATTAAACACTTACTATGTGCCTGGCACTGGGGGGAGGAGGGACGACAAAGAGAAACTTGGCCACAATTCCCAGTCTCAAGGAGCTTTTATTCTAGGAGGGAAGACAACATGTACATATAGAAGGATATAGAAGGAGAGCTACAAGGTCATTAATGCAGGACAACTGGAGGAGTTGGGGGGAGATCATCTGCCACATTCATTAGAAATTGTATTTCAGTTGAAGTATCAGGTTGAAAGACGATTTACCCTTTTACAAAGGGAGTAAATAACTCTCTCATTCTCCCCAGCTGACAGGGCTCCCTCTATCAGGACTTCAGGCATTTTCGTTGACTCCCTTCACACCTGGGATGCTTTTCTTCCACATCTCTACCTCTTGGCTTCCTTTGATCCCCTCTTCATTCTTGTGCTTTCCTCTGATGATTACTTTCAATTTATCCTGTGTGTAGATTGCTAGTTGTTTACATATTGTCTCCACCATTAGACTACGAACTCTTTGAGAACAAGGACTGTCTTTTATCTTACTTTGTATAATATTCAGCAGGGACAGCCAGGTGGTCCAATGGTTAGAGTACTGAGCCTGAAGTCTCAAGGACCCGAGTTCAAATCTAGCCTCAGGCACTTAGTAGTTGTATGACCCTAGGCAAGTTACTTCACCCTATTTGCCTGTTTCCTCATCTGTAAAATGATCTGGAGAAGGAAGTGGCAAACTATGCCAGTGTCTTAGCAAAGAAAACCCCAACTGAAAATGATTGAACACCACTACAAGGCATTTAATAAATGTTAATTGACTGACTACTTTTGGGTAAGTAATTGCCTCATATGTAAAATGATGAGGAAAATGAATCCCAGGAGGGATATGCTTTCATAATTAAATGGTTGTTTGATTTTATTAGAAATAAAAATGGAGAGAAACAGTGCTGCTGGTTTCTCCCTCGAATCTTTATGAGGCTATATGGAGAAAAGCAGCTAGGTGCTCAATGGATGGAGTGCTGGGTCTGAAGTCAGGAAGACTCATCCTTCTGAGTTCAAACCTGGCCTCAGACACTTACTAGCTTTGTGACCCTGGGCAAGTCACCTAACCCTGTTTGCCTCAGTTTCCTCATCCGAAAAATATTCTGGAGAAGGAAATCGCAAACCACTAAAGTAGTTTTTCCAAGAATACCACAAATGGGGTCATGAAGAGTTAGACATGACTGAAATGACAGGAAAACAACAACAAATGAAGAAAAGCCTCTGAAAGGTAGACTGGTGCTTTGACTTTGACCTAGTAGGAAATATCAGAACTAGTTTTAGAAAATGAAAGTACTTGCTGACCTCTGAGGGGCTTGGAAAATAGGAAACTTTGCTAACGTTCCCCCTTAAATGACATTTCCTGTCTCCATAACACTGATCTCTAAATAATAAGTCCATTTGGACTGTCTTTAGTTATATTTTTTAGGTCAGTGGGGCCTAATGTGTCCTCATTGTGACAGCCACAATCTGATCTGTTTGTGGTTTATAGGATACTTGATGTTATTAAAAACAAAGTGCTTCATGAAAAACAAATATTCTTAGAATACCAAAAATGAAAAAATCATGCCCTTCAATGGAATATTTGAAAACAAATGCTTCATTCCCCTCATTTGAGGGAAGTTATGGAACCCTATTGTGAAATTAGTTTCCTTTCAAACAGAATTGGTTATTAGATGGAATTGTAGTATGTCAAATCTAGAGATCTGGTTTCCATTCTTGAGTGTGTTACTGATTCTGTAGGCATCCTTGGCAAGACAAGTTTCTCTTATGCCTAAAGTTCTGGATCTGGAAAATGCTGGTAATAATGATTCTTACCTGTGTGTTCCTAGGGAATGCTTTGGAGGTTAACAAGAAGATGCTTGTATGGTATTTTGAGTTATTTGGAAAAATTATGCTTCGTGAATCATAGGCATTAAGATGATGTTGTTATTTATCTGGCACCAAAGAGCTGATCCATTGAGTTTCCAAACTGAAGTCCCAGAAAACATTTTTTCTAATGAGATTTTCCATGGAAATACAGAAAACAGTATTTGGAACCTACATTTATACAATACATTCTCCTTTGTGATCTCACAGGCTGTCCACTATTTTGAACTTAGACTAATTAAAACTTTTCCCTCAATGTTGATTCCTCTTTCATTCTGATTGTTTCTTTTGGGGGAGAGGACTTGCTATCTGACCGGTAAGAAATGTCCCTAATTTTAGTTTTAGGATGAAAATACACACAGGCTAAGGAAGACTGGACTTTGTATTAAAAATGTCTCTCTTGGCTTTCTTTACCCCATCTGGGGCTCTCAAACATCTTGGCTTTCTTTGACTTCCTTGGAAATCTTCTCGATGGCTCTCTCTGGTTCCAATGGTTGCAGTCTATCATTGTGCAAACCTTTTCTAGTTGCAAATGTCCTCTTAGAAATATATTTAACCACAGATTTCAATCTGAAAATTATTAATGTTAAAAATATTTGAAGAAGGACACATTTCCAGACACAAAGCCAACACGAAGCTTTTACATAAATCAAACACGGCAGAATAAAATTAAAAATATTGAATTTTTCCTTGGTCTAGAGCTGTACTGTGCAGCAATGGCCTCATTTCCCATTTAGGGCTTTGCTTCATTATGTCCAATGCTCTCTGTCAATGGAAATCCTAGATTTGCCAGCATCACTTAGGTTTGTTTGTTTGTTTTGGGGCAAGGATAGTGAAGTATTAATTGTAAACTGATGAGTTTTTTTTTATTTGCCTCTTGTAACATGAGATAATATTGCTTTTCAATGCTTTTCAATTCCTTTCTTCTATTTTTACTGTAAATTAGAAACGAAATAACTAATCTTCCACTTGAAACTTTGAGCTGAAGGGTATGTTGTGTGTAGTATTGGAGAGGAGAGTTTGGGGTAGTAAACATAGTTTCCCCCCATGAAAAATGGGTGGAAAAGGCAGATAGAAGAGAACCGACCTTCTGCAGCTTTCTGGTAGATAAAAATGATGTCATATAATCTACTAGGTGTTGGTCAAATTGGGTCTGAAGGTTGGCAAGGCAGAAGTCATTCCTTGAGTGGACCATTTATCTTTGAGGTTTAACCTGACCTAAGTAAACTCTTATCACAGGATTAAGGAGAAGACCTTGAAGGCACCTCAGAGATCAATTAGTCCAACCTCTTAATTTTATACATGGGGGACCAGGCCCAGGGAAGCAGAAACAGAGGTGGAATTTTATCCTAAGTCTTTTGAATCCAGTCATTGTTTATTTTTGTTCTATACTGCGATCATCGGGACTGTAATAGTTTCCCAAAAGATCTCCCAGCATCTAGTTTCTCCTTTTCTAGAGTATCTAAGTAATGGCCTTGAAGTCAGAAAGACCTGGGTTTGAATTCTGCCTCAAACACTTACTAGCTGTTTGGACCAGGGAGGTCACATTGAATGACTCTTTCAGCCTCACTTTCCTCAAATATAAAATCAGGATAATAGAAGTGCCTATGACACAGTGTTGTTACGAAGATCAAATAAGATGATGTATGTGTGAGTACTTTGAGAATTTTATAGAATTATATCCATGCAAGCTACAAAACTATTTTCCAGTCTATTCCTTCTAAGACTTAAAAAACATCTCAGAAGTGATGCCACTCTAATTGCTCAAAAATGTTCAATGGTTTGTTGTTGTTGTTGCTTGTCTTTCATTCTCAAAGAGCACCATGACATTAGGGTGGTGTCATGACTTGCGGTGAATTAGATTCAAGTGAGGGAGGGCTGTGCAAGGTCACCAACCTCACTTTCTCCTCCAGAGCCATCTGGGTTCAGTGGGAAGATACATATCAAGATGACTGGAGATGGCCCCAGATGTTTAAGGCAATTGGGGTTAAGTGACATTCCCAAGGTCACACATAACTGTCTGTGCCGCTGCCAGTGCTCTATCCACTGTGCCACTTGCCTAGAAGTAGTGTGTTTATTTCATTTTTTCATCTTTTTATAGACTTCTATTAGAAACAGTCCTGAGACAAGTTACTATCCTACTCTTACTCTTTCTAAATGGTCTATGGAATATTGCACAGGTGGATAAAATAACTGCTTTTGCAATTGGATAAAAGCATTAGGATATAAACACATCTTCTATAGGCTCATTGAAAATATCCCTGGAACAATTTTAGTAGCAGACAGGATGAGCAGAATGGCCTTATGTTGTTCCCACGTGATTTTGATTTTACCAGCTTGGTTTCTGGTTTGTTTTGTTTTGTTTTGTTTTTGCCGGCAATGGGGGTTAAGTGACTTGCCCAGGGTCACACAGCTAGTAAGTGTCAAGTGTCTGAGGCCGGATTTGAACTCAGGTACTCCTGAATCCAGGGCCGGTGCTTTGGTCTCTGTTTTGAAAGTGTTTCATTTTGCGTAGCTTAGAGATTGAATTTTTGATAGGGCAACATCTATTAAATACGTTGTTAAAATTTGATGGATCTTTGTTATATCCAGGTGATTTTAAGTATCAGTTCAGTCTATGATAATGGCCTAGTTCCAAGACAGTTTATGTAGTATATTCTCAAAGGTATTTTGATATCCATTTCTATTACACTAATTTGTCTTTTGTTAATTTATGAAAGACGGCTAGTTGCTAGCTACAAAGTTGTGTCTTACTGCATGATGCTAAATACTTCAGATGTAGGAAGGCTCTGATGATTACGACAGAGTCCAGAGGGACCATTCCCTCCCTGATTCTGAATTATGGCTTAATGCTGATTAAATATTAATTTGGTTAGTATTAATGCAGAATAAGATTGAATTAATGCTGACTTGCGTTGGTAAAGGGAGTATCTTCATATTGGAATTCTCTGTGCTAATGAAATCACTAGTCAAATTTCTAACATAAGAGTGAATTATTTTTGGCCACCATTTCTTACCATGGAATTATTTTAATTTTGTTGTTCACCAACAGCCCCAGATATTTTTACATCAATGCGAATGATGGTGGTGATAAGAAGATATGGTGGGGAGGAAACTTGTGTAGCTAATAAATTAAACCTCATTTTAGAACTTTACAGTTAGACCTCTGGGGTTTTTTTTGGAAATTAATTCAGCTCTCTGTTTATGTTACTGCAATTAATTGAGCTCAGTGTGAGCTGTTTGGTCAAGAATTATCCCTGTCGACTTTGTGTCATCTGCATATTTGAGAAGCACAACATCTGTGCCTTCATCCAAATAACTGATAAAAATGTTCACAAGGCTAACAAAAGATTGCTCATGCTCTCTATTACAGACCTCTCTTCAGGGTGATTCAACCACTGATCAGTATTCTTTGGTATCAAACAGCCAGTTTAGAATCCACCCAATTGCTTTTTTCACATCTTTTCAATTTGTCCACATTGACATCATGAGATATTTTGTCAAGATATTTGCTGAAATTCAGATGTACTATGTTAAAAAACTTTCCTTGAACTCTTGATCTAGTTGCTGTTAAAAAAAATCAATTCAATAAACATTTGAGCCCTGCTGTTCTCTGCTTTCCCTGGGAATCATCTATTCCCATCTTTATGATGCCCATTGTCAACCCTGTTGCTAGACCCTCCCATTGTCTAAGAGATTATAGATGTATGTCCCTCCCATTAATGTCAACAATGGAAAACTGATCATAGTCGTTTTATAATCTGGTATATGGTGTGTGTGTGTGTGTGTGTGTGTGTGTGTGTGTGTGTGTGTGTGTGTGTGTGTGTGTAGGAGAGTTATAGTTTCTACCTCAGTTGATGTAGGCACAAAAGACGCATCATGTGATCACAAAGTAAAAAAAGCAGTTTTTAAGGAGTTTTCCTACAATCTCAG
The DNA here is from genome assembly GCF_019393635.1 of Dromiciops gliroides. Classification (NCBI taxonomy): domain Eukaryota; kingdom Metazoa; phylum Chordata; class Mammalia; order Microbiotheria; family Microbiotheriidae; genus Dromiciops; species Dromiciops gliroides. The sequence goes on from NC_057864.1 coordinate 79,411,322, forward strand.
AACAATGTGTGAATAATGTCCTTAGTCAATTGAAAGGGCTTACAGGTCCTCAGGTAATTGTATAAAGGGAACTAATTCCACACAGAAAACATTTTTCAATTAGCTAAGAGAATCAGTCATGTTTCTCAGCTCCATATATAAAAATAAGGCATTCGTCAGTTGAAGTATTTTGAATTGAGAGATTTTTAGAGGGGAGACTTTCTCTCCTCTCTTTATCTCTCTGCTCCCATTGACTGTGTCATTGGAGCTACAGGACCAGTAGGAGACGATATCTCAATCAATTGACACCCAAGAACAGACACAGATCCAGAGATAGAGTTACTTAAGGGAGGAAGCAGCTTCAAAAAGTGCAACCACTTATGAAAAAGAAAAAGTCCCAGATGTGGGACTCAAAAAAGGAATAAACCCTGACCACTCAGTTGAGCATCTTCCCCAGTAGAGATGCTATACTGAAGTGAGCTGTGAGAGAACTCTACAGTGAAAGGACTTCTTGTCTATGCAGTATGAGGAGTTATTAGTTAGCCATTACTATATATGTATCCTGCATGTATTCCTCACTACCGTTGTCCTCTAAGTTGGAGCCCATTCTTCCCATGGATTCTATGTGTATTTTAGATAGAATATACCCTAAGATTTTTGTTTGTTTTGCTGGGAAGGGGCATAAACTGTTTAAACTAACTGTTCTTACTATTCCATCTCTTTTTTTGGGGGGGGGGGCAATGAGGGTTAAGTGACTTGCCCAGAGTCACACAGCTAGTAAGTGTCTGAGGCTGGATTTGAACTCAAGTCTTCCTGAATCCAAGGCCAATGCTTTAAACGCTGCACCACCTAGCTGCCCCCTTACTATTCCATCTTAATAAATTCCTTCATTAAAAGCTAAATCTACTGGCTGATTATTAATGGGAAGCACAATGATAGGGGCTTGTGAGCTATAGTAGTAAAAGTGACTGGTCACCCACAGAGTTACCCCTAGAAACCAAGAGTAGTAACTACCCCTTGTAGACCCAACCTACATTCAAATTGTGTAAGAATGTGTGTGTGTATGTATACACACACACACATATGTATATGTGTATATGATGTCTATTTTATATGTTTCTGTGTATATTTGACTTCTCTCTGTGCCTATTGTTTTGTCCTAACAGAATATAAACACCTAGAGGACAGAAACTCTTTTGTGGTTCAGTCAGTCAGTAAGCATTTATTAAGCATCTACACTGGCCTAAGCACTGGAGATATATTGCCGATATAGTTTGGTGGTGTTAATTTTCTCTGTGAGAACTCTGACTTAGAGATGGGTCAAATTAATGCAATTAGGCATTACTTAGAGGGTTGTTAAATTTTGGTTACTGCAACTTTAATCAATTAATATCAGGTAGTAACTGAGATCTGATTTATATTATATATCATCTGATTTATATATTTATATTATATTCATTGTTGGTCAACACACATCATGTAGTTACTCAGAAGATATAACTTGTACTATTATATTGATTGGTGAAGGCCTTTAAAAATACTTACAGAGTTCAACACTTTTATAATGCCAGCCTGATAAAAATAAGTAAATGGGTATGCTACATTTGTATTTATATTTCAGTACCTTTCCATAACATAGCTTTAGTAACTACTTTCTCTAAAAAAGAAATGATTTGATTCGAAAAATGAATATTTCAGTCATGTTAGGATCCTTTAATGTTATCTGTTTTGTATTAGAAAAAGCATATGGTGCATCTAAAAGAGAGAAAAATTTTATCGTCTCCAGATAAGTGTTTGCGTTGTCTTGTAAGGAATCAGCTATTAACCTGTGGCCATAGGTTATTAATGAAGTCTTGCCATATTGTTTGAATTAGATTCATTGCCTAAAGGAGGAGGGGGTTGTGAGGAGGAAGTTGTTACAGTTTTCATGCCTTAGACACTAGTGTATTTTCATAAACTGAAGTGAAGGTTCTCTAGGGACAGAAAATATCACTGAAACATTTCCTGAGTTCTGTTGAGCTGCATATTGGTATGTCCGAGTCTGTTTCCAGAAGGTTGGAGACTTTTGTTTAGTTTTGTGAGGACATAATGTAACCCATGTAAGACAAAAATATAAGTTTGTGTTGTAATCTGTTTTAAAAGTAAATGCATAAAAATCATTTAAAAAGTCATTTCCTTGGGAAAAGTAAATCTTTCATTTTAACTTTGAAAGAGCAATGGAGACATAGTTTTAAAATGTATTTGCCTCAATAGTATATATACTCCAAGCTAAAAAACCAAACGTTAAAAATGTGATTTTCAAAATGTTATCTAAACTTAATTGGGATTAAAATATTTAATGTCTAATAGGAAGAAAAAAAAGAAAACTCTAGCTTTACATGTAGTTATTTGTTTAATCTTTTCATTGGGATAACCTAATTTTAATGCATTTTTGGAAATTGTTCTTCCATTTTTGTCAGTAACTTTTTTGAATCCGATATTTTAATGTGATCACTCCCTCCACTGTTAGAGATTTCCTCTGATATATACCTTTTCATGCTGTCTGAGTCTTATCAAGCAACTACATATTTGTGTAGTATTAGGAAAAATGATGATAAAGATTATTGATCAATCTTGCTAGACAGGAAGAAGTTTAAATGTTAAATAGTGTAATGTCTCTTGGAAGATATTTTTGGGAGTGGCTATGATAAAACATTCATTTTGCTATGATAAAACATTCATTTTTGAAGGATAAGTTTTTATATGTATGCTAATACGACAATTAAGGTTATTTTTCAATGAATCAAAAATTCCACTCTCAAATTTAAATATTTCTCCTTTAATGTCCTATAGTTTTTCTTAATTTTGTATAACTTTTCCCTTTCTATATAGATTCTAAAAAGCCATAGCTTCCTTTATGTGTAATTTGCTTTTTGGACTATATTCACTTAACCACTGATCTCAGTCACTTTGAAAAGGCATCTTGAAAAAATCTCCCTTTTAAAGTCTGATTGAAGGCCAGTCTTTGGTGTCTTCATTCTGTAGGCAATGAGAAGCTTTTTGACAAGAAGCAACATGACAAAGTAGAGAAGACAATAGTTTGGAGTTGTAGGACCTAATTACAAAACCTTATTCTGTCGACAGTTTAAACAGATAACGTACCCTGTGTGCCAGGGTATAAGACCACTTTTACTTCTGTAATAATGATGGCTGAATACCAGACAAAGGGAGCAGTGAATGTGCATTAGTATATACGTTTAAATTCAATAGTAAATGCATTTATATTAAATTCAATACTATATGCATTTAAACTTGGCTCTTGGCATATTAATACGAGCTCCTTGTCTGATGAACAAATGAATTTGCTACTATAGGAATAGAATCACAACAATCTTGACACTCTTGCTTTGAATGAAACCAGAAGATAAAGGGGAATTGCAGCTAAATGGAAAGATGGAGCTTAGTTTCTTTTAGGCATAACTAGTGAAGGATTGGTGGAATTGTGTCTCTATGAAGATAAGAAGCATCTTTTCATTGGGAGACACTATTGTGAAGGGGTGGAGTGTTGAATTTGGAGTCAGTGGGCCTGGGTTTAATTTTTGCCTTTGTCACTTATTACTCGAGTGATGTTGGGGAAATTATTTCACTTTTCTCCAACTCAGTTCCCTTGAGTGTAAAATGAGGAGGCTGTACAACATGAGCTCAAAGGTCTCTTCCATTTCTAAATCTATAGTAGATTTGTTCATTTCATATTGCAGTGTTCATGATAAGTCCTTACAAAAAGATCATATTGAAAATAATTTACATGTGGCCAATATTCATTGTAAGAGATGAATAAGTTAAGAAAGTCTACAAAGAATTTAATTAAACTCTCCAATTCAAACCAGTAAATTCTTTGATACTCAGTGACTTCATTGTAAAGGTAGCCATATACAAAGACACTTAAAAATGTTAAAAAATATAGATCAGGAATAAAGAATAATAGAAGCTTATCGTAAATCGAAAGGAAGTCATAAATCTATACATTATTAATCTTTTCTTCTAGAAGAGAATTGGAAGGTACAGGATGTAACAAGTCCAAGAGCACCGGCCCTGGAGTCAGGAGTACCTGAGTTCAAATCTGGCCTCAGACACTTAACACTTACAAGCTGTGTGACCCTGGGCAAGTCAATTAACCCCAATTGCCTCACCAAAAAAAAAAAAATTATTTTTGGTAATAAATAAGATATTTTTGATGTTGGAGTCATTCCTAAATCAACAAAAGTTGGATATAATAAAATAAAAATAAAAAATAAAAGTTGGGTATAATAAGACCACCGAATTGTTATTACAAATACTGTCAATAGTCAATAAAAATTTATTAGAAATCTACTATGTGCCAGGTACTGTCCTAAGCACTGGGGATATAAATGCAAAAAAAAGTAAAGGAAGGAAGGAAGAAGGGAAGAGACAGTTTCTACCCTCAAAGAAACTCATAATCTAAAGGAGGAAGATAACATTAAAGGAAGCTGAAAAGGGAGGTGGGAGAATGAGAGAAAGTACCTGGATTGGGGACATGATGGAGACAGAAGCCTGATGGAGAAGTACAAAAAAGGTCCCAAAGTAGTGCAGCTGGTGGGAAATGGAGAGATTATAATGAGCCCCTTTCTTAAATGGAAAGTTCTAGAGTTCATGATTCTGCCCTCAAATCAGAGGGTCTATTCACAGGGGAGGATACTGATGAGTTATGAGTACCAAGGCTGATTCAGTCTTGTAAGAAAATGAGATTTTTTTTCCCAGGTAAGTTTCTGGGAGCAAGAAAGCATGATAGAGAAGTCCAATTAAGTCTAAAGGCATTGAAGTTGGTGGGAAATGGGATCAAAATTAATATAAAACAAGAATAAATATCAGAGAAATTTATGGTATACAGTAAAATCAACTTCATCTTGACCTATTTAAACAAGTTATTGATGATTAAAAATTGGGAATATGAATAAGGAATTATGTAGGAGAAACAATATAAAGGATAGCATTAAAATATATGACTGTAAAATTAAAGAGCTGATTGGCTGTTTATATGGTAAGAGCAAATGGGCAATCTGGCATTTCCCAGGTATTCTGAAAAGAAAACAAGGAATTCTCCTGCCATGTTGGATTGAGTCCCTGTGGAGAGTTCATGAGAGGATATGTATCACCAGTGGTTGCTTAGATGGGCAGGAACAAATGGGTTGTGATCTGCCCTGTTAGAGTAAACATCCAGATTAAGGAAATAACATCTCTTCAATATTTCTGAGCCTCATTTTCATCTGTAAAATGAGAGAATTGGATTAGATTACCTCTGAGGTCTCTTTTAGTTATAAATCTATGGTCTTATTACAGTTAATCTATTATATATGGGAATAATTTAGAGACCAGAGAAAAAAAGAAATGGGCTATTGAAATATTTAGTAACTGTAATAGCTTCATATTTAGTTAATTATAATATTTATTCTATTTAAATATTCTATTTATTTAATATTTGGTTTCTTAAATATTTGTTTAGTATTTAACATTTTAATATTTAATATAATATTCTCAATATTTTCAAAAAGGGGCTGAACTACTGTGATGATATTGAAAATGGAAAGGATGTGTTGGTTTTAAGCAACATTATGAAGCAGCATTGGATGGGCATGGTGCCTGACCAGTAAATTGTAAGGAAGAAGGTCAAGTTACAAATGACCCTGACCTTTTGAGCCAGGGTACCTAGGAAAGTGATGATTCCATTAGGAATTTCAGAATGAGGATAATTGATGTTGAACTTGAAGAAAGCTTAGATCATTTCAAAGCTGAGGGAGAATGTGATAGTGGATGGACTTCCAAAGAGAAAACTGAAATAGGCCCTGACCTCAAGGAATTTGCATTTTGATGGAAGGACACAACACACACAGATAAGTGCAGGTGTATAAGGCAATATGAAGAGAGGGAGCACTGGGAGGATGATGAAAATGCTTCTCATAGGATATAGTCCCTGGGTAAAGCCTTGGAGGAATGTTAGGTTTTAAGAGTTCAAATTAGGAGTAAGTACATTTCAGAGAGCAGCTTGTTCAAAAGGATAGAGACGAACCATTGAAAACTGAGTTTGAGGAAATAGCTAGTGATCTGTTCTGGCTATAATTTAGAATTTACAAAGGAGAAAAGTAGGAAATCCATCTCTAAAGATAGGTTGCAGAGGGTTTTAACTATTGCTTTAGTGTATTTTTCTTATGGGAACTCGAGAACCTTTGAGCAAGAGAGTGAGATTTTTTTTAAAGGAGATTATTTCCACTTTTTTCTGGGATCAGAAAGGAGGTGATGGATCTGATAGATGTGGAATTAACAAAATTTGGCAACTGATTGACTGAATATGGGTAGAGAAAGAGTTGAAAAATTCAAGAATGACTCTGAGGTGGTGAACATGAGTAACTGGAAGGATGGTAGGTTCGTCAACAGAGTAGAAGTCTTGTGTTTTTCAAATTAGTCATATTTCTTTTATCCCAGTGAGAATTGCAGCAGCAGAATAGAAACTAATCAGAAAGGTTCAACATGAACAGTTTAACTACAAAGCATTTTTAGCTATACAAATTTCTTAATCACTTCATTTTAAATTGTTATGAATTAACAGCACCAGATATTCCAATGGAAAAAGAAAAAAAAAAGACATACACAGTCCACAGATGGAAATGCCTTTTATATTATCAACTATTGTTCATTATCTCAACCCCTAGTGACTCTTCAATTAGGACATCACATTGTGAACTGAATGAACTGCAAAAATTGTTTATATTCATGTCCTTGCTTAGCATTAGGGTACAGCTCCTGGGAGATTAAGGAAAAAGGGAAGCCTCAGAATACAGTCTTAGACACAAATGTAATTAACCTAATCTAACACTGTAATTCATTATACTGCTACCCTTGTAAATATTCTGACCAAATCAGGCCAGATCTCTAATTCTCTTCAACTGCCTACAGTGAAAGATATTAATAGAATGCCCTACCAGGCACCACACAGGGAGGACATCACTTCCTTTTAGGAAAGACATTAGGATAGTGACACCAGGCAAGAAGGACCAGAATTCCCAGACTTGGGCAAATGGAAATTTCCTTGGGAGCTTCAGTCTTTCAGAAAGTTTTGTTGACAAATTTAAATAGTAAAGTAAGAGTCTTTTCCAATATCGAGGATTTTTGTTGTTCAGTCATGTCTAACTCTTTGTGACCCCATGGACCATAGCAGGCTAGGCTCTTTTATCCTTCGCTGTCTCCTGAAGTCTATCTGAGCGCAAATTCATTGCTTTCATGACAATATCTCTCATCTTCTGCTGTCCCCTTTCTCCTTTTGCCTTCAGTCTTTCCCAACATCTTTTCCAATGAGTTCTGTCTTCTCATTATATGGCCAAAATATTGAAGCTTCATGGGGGCAGCTAGGTGGTTCAGTGGGTAGAGCACTGGCCCTGGATTCAGGAGGACCTGAGTTCAAATCCAGCCTCAGACACTTGTCACTTACTAGCTGTGTGACCCCGAGCAAGTCACTTAACACTCATTGCCCTCCAAAACAAAAATCAAACAAACAAACAACAAAAACAAAAGAAAACAAAAAAATGATACATAGTACTGTAACTCTAAAACATCGGGATTGTTGTTTTTCTGTAAAATTCATAACCCAGTCTAGGAGGGGAGCATCATCTGAAATGAGTGTAAATAGCAATTGTTTCTTTTCTGGCCAGAAATTCTCAGGGTCTTTCCCTCCCAGATGCATTCTTTTGTGAGGGCAAATTAGGCCTTCTTTCAGAGGGATAGGAAATATACCAATGATTTCATCAATAAAAGGAACTCCCTGATGAAATGGCCTTGACCAGTGCAAAATGACCTTCAGAAGCCTCAGATTGGACCATATCATGTCACATGTGTGACATGCACGCACGCGCGCACACACACACACACACACACACATGCACATGCACATTTAGTTAACTCCAGTGGTTCCCTTTTATGTCTGGGATTGAATGTAAAATCCTTTGGCTTCTAGAATCTTTCATAATCTGGACCCTTCCTCTTTCCAACTTTACTATACCTTACTCCACTCTACACTTTCTGTGATCCATTGACATTGGCCTCCTTGTTCTTCCATGTATTCTCTCAACTTCAAGCTTTTCACTGTCTGTTCTCCCTTCTCATATCCACTTCCTAGCATATATGAATTCCTTTAAGTCTCAGCTAAATTTCTACCTTCTGCATGAAGCCTTTCCTAGCCCTCCTGAATCTTAGTTCCATTTCCCACCAGCTATGTGGCTTCTGGACTTCTTTGGAACACTCCCTCATGCCTTTCTTCCCTAGGAAACTCATCATGAGTCATCCTTGTGAGATCTATATTGCAGTGTATATTGATCATAATACAAGATTGAGTATTGTTTGTTTTCGTTCATCCTTCGTTCCCCGAGAGGACCAATGACATCAGGAGGCTGATGTCTTGCCTTGTGAGTGAAGTGGATTTGAGTAAGGCAGAGCTGTGCAAAGTCATCAACCTCACTCTCTTCTCCGGAGTCATCAGAGTCCAGTGGCAAGACATAGCTCAACATAACTGATGATGGCCCTGGACGCAGTGGAAGACATTGGCCTTTTTGAGCTAGGTCTTTCCCAGGTCTCAGTTTGTCTCGGGCAATATCCATTGAGTAATTAAAGACTAAGTAAGAATGGAGGCAGAATATGACCTAGTTTGCCCTCACAAAAGAATGAATCTGGGAGAGGAAGATCCTCAGAATTTCTGGCCAGAAAATAAACAATTGATATTTACACTCACTATGAGCCATCCCAATGGTCTTTATCAAAGCCTGGTTTTTCAGAACTCTATTTCAAGAAATCACTTGATTAATCTTTACACTAGCTAAATCAATACAATTAAATTTTATGAAGAACAATCAGAAGATTGTATCTAACTCCTTGATCTGAAAAGCCAAATTTTTCTTCTTCTCCTCCTCCTCCTCCTCCTCCTCCCCCCTCCCCCTTCCCCCCTCCCCCTTCCCCCCTCCTCTCTCTCTCTCTCTCTTTCTCTCTCTCTCTCTCTTTCTCTTTTTTTTTTCAGAGACATGCCCAGGGTCACACAGCTAGTAAGTGCCAAGTGTCTGAGGTCGGATTTGAACTCAGAGTCCTCCTGAATCCAGAGCCGTTGCTTTATCCACTGCGTCACCTAGCTGCCCCCAAGCCAAACTTTTCTGTTCTTTAATATTGCCAATTTATAGATGGATAACCACAAAACAAATTTCTATTTCTTGTCATAAAACAAGGTTAATTAGGGATGCAAAGCAAATGTTAAGATTAGCCAGATAGTTTTCATCCAGAGTTTGGACTTTGATTGTAACAAAATCCACATCAAAATCCTCTGATTCTCTGATTCAGTGTATTATATAGAAAAGACTCTTGGGGTAGGCTCTTTAGTCTCTTCTGCTTTTTTCTCTGAAAAGAACACCTCTTTACATTTCCTGGTGTGTTTCATTTCCTTTAATAAGGTAAGTTTGATTTATCGAATCAGTAACACAGTTTGTCTCTCAGGCTTAAGGCAGTAATTTGTCTTCAATTTTTTGCAGAAAAGTGATAAATTGTATGCTGGGACAGAAAACATTCTGTAGGGAAAATTTAGGTCAAGACAATATGTATTTATTAATTACCAACTATTAGAGTAAAAGAAAAGTAAGACCACTAAAGAAAAAAGCAATAAACTGTTAAACTCCACATATTCCTCTTTCTAATGACCTTCTAATTGGCTTGTTAGTTTGGGTAGAATAAAAATTGGCTCACTCTTAGATTAGAACCTTAACTTTTTGGAATATTTATATCAGTTCTGGAATAGTTTCCAGTCCCTGTCAAGCTCTGTAGTTAGTCCCTAGGAGCAGCTGTAAGTCTTGGCTTTTTCTTGAAGGAATAAGGTGTGTGTGGCCTGTTCTGGTGGATGCAACACGACATGGGCTTTTGAGTTCTAGCCCTACCAAGGATGTGTAATGGAATCCAAGAGAGGATGAAAAATGATAGGATGAATTCATTGTAGGTAGAAGTAGGGGGCACCTGTGAGATTTTCTAAAGGTGAGCTCAGGGAGTCAGAGCCTCCTTGTATTTAGCCACTGGCTGGCATCAATTGTAAAGCTCTTGACTGGGTTTCTGGTGCCAGCCCAAATATTTCACTTTCCCAGCAGTTCAAGAAATCCACATTTTTATCTCATTACTTAATGTAATCGCTGAATCCTAACAAAATAAATAAGAGTCATTTCAACATCTCTTCCCAAGAGAAACTTGTATTTTTTTTTCAAGGAGCAGCATGTTGGTTTGGTAGTTTTACAAATCGTCAATTTCCGATTGTTGAAAATATCTTGCAGCAACAGACTAAATTTGGTGTTGGGGCGCCAAGAACTCAATTCAGAAAATCGTTAAATTACTCTTGGGTGCCAGATTCTACATACAGTGCCAATAGGAGTGTCCCAACTGAGTTTGAGGGTCTCTGCTTGTTGCCTGAAACTCCCAAAACAAAGTCATTCATATTTACGCTCAGAGTTCACAAAGAGGGAAACCAGTCTGTGAGATTCCCTACCCACCTTTTATCCCCTAACTTGAACAGCTGCTCCATTTTTAAGAACCTCTAAATTATCTTGATTAATGGTTAGGCCTGTCTTCATATAGGTTGCAAAGAATTGGGCACTAGATTAAAAAAAATAGTTGTTTGTGTAGTGTCTGACTGAGCTGGTATATTATGGGCAATCTCTGGTTGAAAAAAAAATCCTAGTAATCAGTTTATACATTGTTTTTTAATTATTTTTTTTTGTGGGGCAGTGCGGATTAAGTTACTTGCCCAGGGTCACACAGCTAGTAAGTGTCAAGTGTCTGAAGTCATATTTGAACTCGGGTCCTCATGAATCCAGGGCTGGGGCTTTATCCAATGTTCTACCTAGCTGCCCCCCCTATACATTGTTTTAAAGAATGATCTCTGTGATGAATAATCTTACCATAGTTGCTGTGTTATTATCTGAGCTTTGGTTTAGTACTTTAGAAATTTAGTTTTAAAGATCTTTTATGGGAAACATAAGTAAGACAATTTAGACTGCCTTTAGAAGAGTTCAGAACAATTTTTAGCTCATCAACCTTTCTGTAAGTCCAGAACATTTATATTGGCCTCACCCACATTTACCAGTGATACCTCACATAAATCTTTCCCACAGAAAGAAATCAGAAAATGAGTACCAAGTTGTGGCAAATATACTTAATGGGAATAACCGATACCATCTTTTTCATTTCTATCAAAAATGGGGGCCAACATGAGAGACCAAATGATTTTGCGAAGGCACTGAATATGTTTATCTGTCCAAGTTATTAAAATCAAGCTAAAGAACATAACCAAAATTCATCAAAAGTCACCTTCAAAGAAATAGAATAGATGTAGATTTTATGGGCATATGTGTGTGTGGAAAAAATGTATCTATATATGGAGAGAGAGAGTCTGATCAAGTGTTATAAATATTCATCAGTTAGCCAATCAACAAACATTTATTAAAAACTTACTATGTGTCAGGCACTGTGTTAAACACTGGGAATACAAAGACAAAGGAGAAATAGGGGAGGCAACTGTCATGATAATGGAATGTGATAGATGAGATTTGGCAGATACTCAGGAGCCCACCTGAGTGGATTACTGGCTGATTTGACTGGATTAGTAGTTGACAAGATTCTAAGCACATCTGGCTGGTACTTGAGAGTACTTAAGAAAGTGTGGTTCTCAGAATCTAAAAAAACTTTGAACTTCCGGCCCAGTCAACCAACCAGCCGGAAGAACCTCTCATTTCTAGGAGGGGACAGGAAGGAGGAAGGAGAGCCTGTGCAGAGAGTGCTTCCTCTTGGTTTCTGACTTCACTGTGGTGGCAATGGCAGCAGAGGATGAGACAGAGGAGTTGAGGAAAGATAGGATTGCAAGGTTGTGGGAATTCTGTTCTCAATCTTTCTCTTCTTTTACTATCTTTCAATAAACCCTTAAAAACCTAAACTCGTTTTATCAGTGATTTTAGTCAGTTTCCCCCCAAACTGGGGGAACAGATTAGGACCCACATTTAGAATTTTAAATTACACACAACAGAGAAGAGAACAGTTGGCCAGTTAGATAAGAACATTTCCATTTACTAAAAAATATTAAATATATGTCTTGGATAGAGGTCGATGACCACCAGATAGAAAAGTTTATTACTATTTCAGGAAACAATGAAGCTGATTGCAGATAATTGAAAGGTTGAGATTTATAAAAACAATTCCAGATTAGACCTGTAATAATTGGTATGAAATGGTGTGGTGTACTAGAAAACATTTTGGACTGGAAGTTAGAAAACCTAGCTACAATCTGGACTTTTTTTTTTTTTTTTTACCAACTAGCAGTTCTGGGAAAAAATGCTAAATATTTATTGTTGGTTAAATATTGTTGTTTCTTACCTCATCTGTACAACATGGGAAACTCATTTGTTCCTATCTCTAACATTCTATGGGTAACAGAGGATATGGTCTTCTGTTAGATGGTCATGTTTGGTGAAGCTTGAATATCATACGTGTAGGAACCCCAAAATATTTCTAACGACTGAACTCTATGTATCTTCTGATCTCTTCTGACTCACCTTGGATTGTTGAGGCCTCCCTGCAGATTATTCTCTTTACCCCTGGTCTTCCAGAGCACTTTATTCCTGCTCCTTTGCCTTCAGTCATCCCATTCCTCTCAGTTGGAATGGCTTTTCTCTTTTCCATTGCCTCTGCAAAAACTAATTATTCTTCAGGAACTTACTCTCTATACCCCAGTCCCCTGGACTGCTCACTGTACCCTGTACATGCCTTATGCTTTTTGGACTCTGTACCTTTGTTCACACCATTCTTATATCTGGCATCTCCTGGCCATACTGGCTCAACTTTGGCCGTCATGCTCATTCTCCCTCTGTGCTTGCCCTGGGTGCCCAGGCTCTGATGGGTGAATTTTCACCTTATGTCGTTACATCCCAAGCTCTCAGGCTACATCCTATTTCTTCAACATGCTGCTTACACTTTGGAAATCATCCTAATCTTCCCATCCTCCAACCTTGGATTCCACACATTTCTCCCTTCTCTGACAGGTGAGTTTTTTTCTTCCATTATCAATAATGAGGCCTCCATACCTTTTCCTTACAATATCTAGGCATATCCTCTTCCTGTCCCCATTCCTTGATGTCCTCATTATGTGCTGCTGTCTTCCTCATTTAGAATTTAACTCCTCGAAGTCAGTCTGCCTTGCTTGCTTTCATTTGCCTACCCAGTGCTTAGCACAATTCCTTGCACATGGAAAGTATTTTTAAAACTTTTTTTAAAATTTTATTTTATTTTTTGTGAGGCATTGAGAGTGAAGTGCCTTGCCCAGGGTCACACAGCTAGTAAGTATCAAGTGTCTGAGGCTGAATTTGAACTCAGGTCTTCCTGACCTCAGGGCTGGTGCTTTATCCACTGCACCACCTAGCTGCCCCCGAAAGTATTTAATAAATCTTCTCGCTCCCCCTTTTTTCCCCTCTCTGAAAAGGATTTCTTTTACTCTTCTGATGTACTCACTGTGTATTATTTTTGTACTGTTATATTAATGTGTATCAGAATCCCCCATTAGACTATAAGTTTCATAAAAAAGGACATATTACTTAGATGAGGATGTGTCTTTTATGAAATTTACATCTCACCCTAGAGCCTTATATAGGATTTCTGCAAATTCTAGACAACTAACAAATATTAGTTGGATTTGAATTTGAATGCTGTACTTAGAGAAGGAAAGTAAAAAATGGGAGTTCTCTGTTTCCAAAAACCTCATTTGACCCTAATATGACTTTAAAGTCAGTCCCTTAACTTGGCATTCAAAGTATGCACCCTTAAGAGTCATCTGCACTCTATTTTCTCCTCCATTTTCAGTGTTTCTGCCTATTCTCACCTCTAGGACATTTCTAAAGTGTGTCCTTATTTTGACCCTGACTCTGCTGAAAATCCTTATTTATGTCTTAATTGTTTCCTGCCGACTGTAGCATTTCCTTCTTTTATAGTCTTCCTAAATCCCTGCTCTCTAAACTTCAGAGGGGGTTCAGAATGTTGTGGCCAGACTACAGAGCCCTGCTGTTTCAAAATAATGTGTATTGTATTGAAGTACTGTATATTGACCTAACATTCTGTAATTACACAATTTCCCCCTTGACCTATTATAAACTGTTTGGTCAGAAAATAGATGAGACTAAGTCTTAGAAGGAATGAAAAGTATATGACAGATACCCCTGGAAAGTTTGTTCTAAACCAGTTCAACTGACTTTGCAGTGAGGAAAAAAAATCATTGGTTTTCCATAACTTTATGGTCCATCTTAACCAAAGCAGGAAGAAGTCTTGACTGAAAGGTAAAGTTCATCAACTCTAGTTCCAGTTGTTTGATTCCAAAGTGTCCAGCTACTTTTTAAAATGATTGTGCCTTGCCCATGATCAAACCCTCAAAGATACTTGTGGAATTAAATTGTGTTGTAATTCAATGTATCCCATTTAATAAGGGACAATTTTCCGCTGCAGTCTTCAGATGGAGAAGCTAAAGTTGAAAGTATCTGTCCTCTGAGAACTATAAAATCCCATTTTTACACAATTTCATTTGAATGGCCCAAAATGAATTTGCTGAAATGAGAATGGGTAAATCAGATTGAACGGATGCTGTGGAGCCTCTTGGAAACTTTTTGTCACTAAATAAATATTTTAAGCACCTATTATTTGCCAGACAGTGTGTTAAGAAAGAGAGGCTCTGCTCTCAGAAAGCTTAAAATCTAATGGGGGGAGACAACACCCAAAAAGAGTACCACATCAGAGCAGTCCCAAAGTAGTTCAGCCAGGTGAGAAATGAAGCAGCTCACAAATGATCAAATTTTGCTATGACCTGATTCATTAACAAAGGGCAAAAAGAAGAACCCTGGAAGGTTTTTATCTCTAGTCAAATAGAATGTGCTATTTTTTTCTCAATAAAATACTTCAGAATAGACTTCTACTTTCTGGAAAATTCATTTTTTTTTTCTGGAAAAGCTGTTTTTACCGAATGAACTTGCTTTGGATCAGTTCTCTATAAACACGATTTTACTGTGTGTGCTCTCTTGTGTCCTTTGGCTGTAAGAGACATGTGTAACCCTGAATCATTGGGCTGAAGCAGAGAGCTCTTGGAGGCAGAGATGGGCTTAGAAGGTATCTCTGAAATTTTTCCCAGCTCTCTTCCACCTGCATTTAAGACTGTCTTAGTGCACATGTATGCTACATACACTGTAAATAATATATTCATATTGAGGCATGGCAGACCTTGAAATGGTCAGGCTTTTCAACCTCCTCACCCTTTTTTTTCTTCTGTGGAAAAAAAGAAATAATGCAAATTGTGGCTAAAATAAGATTGGAGTATAGGTAAAGATCATAGATTTGGAGGTTGAAGGGACTTTAGAGATAATCTAGTTCAGTGGTTCTCAAAGTATGGTTCGCTGGGACCCTTGGAGGGGTCCATGAGATCAAAATTATTTTCTTTATAATATTTCTTTATATTGTTTAATTTCTAATATAGTAAATACTAATAGCTATAACCCATATAAACAAACACCCTTTGGAGGACCCTCAATACTTTACAGGCAGTGAGGTGGAACTGTGGATGGAATGCTGGGCCTTGAATCAGGAAGACCTGAGTTCAAATCGACCTCAGACCCCTACTATCTGTGTGACCCTGGACAAGTCACTTAGCCCTGTTTGCCTCAATTTCCTCATCTATAAAATGAGCTGGAGAAGGAAATGGCAAACCACTCCAGTATCTTTGCCAAGAAAACCCCAAAAGGAGTCACAAAGGGTTGGACGAGACTTTAAAAACAACACAACAACAATACTTTACAATTGTGTAATGAGGGCCTGAGACCAAAAAGTCTGAGTATTTCTGATCTAATTGAGATCTAGAGAGTTAAATGATTGTCCAAAGGTCACATAGGTAGTAGCAGGTAAGTATCAGAATTAGGATTCAAACCTAGGCCCTCTGATCCAAATTCAATGCCTTCAGGAGAGGAGATCTTCTTTTCAATGGGCTGAGGGAATATAAAATCCCCAGTGCACATGGTGGGAACTTGATCAAATGTAGTAAAATGTAACTTAAACCATGGCTAGGTAGTGAGTGTATTGCTATCCCTCAAAAACAATGTGTATTTTCATAATGATTTTTTCTGGGTTATTCAGGGTAATGCTTCATGATCCTCAGGAACTGCAGTGTTTTATTTACCATGACAGCACTAATGTGCTACGAAGAAATTTTACATTTTTTTCAGATTTTAAAAAATGAAATATGACTATGATTTCCCCACTCAAAAAGTCTTATGCTGATGTGACACTGGGTATATACAGAGCAATCCAAAAAATTAACATTTTCAAAAATTTGTGATTCAGTAACTAGGTTTTATAAGAATATGTGCTGGGCACCAAGGGGCAGCCAGGTGGGGTGGTGGATAGAGTACTGGGCCACAAAGTCATGATTTTCATGAGTTCAAATCTGGCCTCAAACACTTACTTTGGCAAGAAAACCCCAATTGGGGTCACAAAGAATTGGACTTGACTGAAAATGACTGAACAATAACAGCAAAAGTATGTGCCAAATGATAGTTGCCCAACATTTCTGTTTTCTCCCAGATCCTTCATAAATTGGTTTTAACTGCATGTTTATATAAAACCTAGTTAGTAATACATTTTTATAAGTGTATATTATGAGGAATATATTTTCGTAAGGGTATAATTCTTTATGAACCAATCTATGTTTTAGATATCCATAGTACTTTAAAAATTGTTTACTACATAGGTTATTTTATTTGAAGAGGCTTATTGCAGGCAATTTGATGAGTGCATGTCATTTACTCCAGTATTGTGAAAGGCTTCCCAATTCTTATTTCATGTCTAGGAAATATTTTCATTGTTAATGTTTCACTGAAGAAGGGGCTAGTTAATTATTTATTGTACCTTCCTTTCCATTCCTTTGAGTGTATTAAAAATAAATCTTTTAGTGTTGAATAATCCCAAAATATACTTTTAAATTTTTAATTATTGATGGAATTCTGGGATAGTTTGGAAATTAATTTTTACTTTTGTGAATCTTGAGGACTGAAAAACAAACCAAAAAAAAAAGAGAGATATAAATATAAATAAAGTTCTGATTCTGGAGTGTAAAAAGGTCCAAGGATTAGATTTCTTAGCATTTCTGTGATTCTTAGAGATATTTTGGCTTCAAGTAGTCAACATCCAGACTTTCCTCATTTGGTCCCTCCTATCTGTCCCAAAGGTAATATTTTTCCTCCTGGTTCTCTTTAAGTGTTTATACAGCCCACACAGTTTACAAACAGGAGTAATGGATGAAATCTCAGAACGCACACAAATTGAACAGTATATTTGATTTTTTTTTAAAACAAGATGTGATGACTTTATTTTGGTAAGAAGAAGAAAATATTCCACCAAGATAAGTTTATTTGTTACAAGGATGTGCTAAACTGTTTTGGAACAAATTCTCTAGGGTTATAAAAAGACTTACAGAATTACTCTCCTCCCCTACCCCATATTTAACCTCATTGTATTTTTCCTACAAGTTCATAAAATACAAATCTCTACTTTGGATACCTTCTCTTTAAAAAAAAGTACTTTTCGCCTATATTTTATGCAACAAGTGAAATTACATGAAATGATATAAATGGGAAGTTGGAGTTATGTATGGTCTTCTTTTATGGATATATTGGGAGCATTTTTATCCAAAAAAGATAATAGCAGTACTCCACCTGGAGAAAGGCTTGATTTCATCAGAGCAGGGATACTTTTTTCACACGTAGCTCCAAACTGCCTCAGACTTAGTAGATCATTCTTCAGTCATTCAGCTGTGTCTGACTTTTCATGATTCCATGGTTTTCTTGTCAGATACTGGAGTGGTTTGACATTTCCTTCTCCAGTGGGCCCCATTTTACAGATGAGGACCTGAAGCAAATAAGATTTAAGTGACTTGCCTAGGGTCACACTACTAGTAAGTGCCAAAGGCTGGATCAGAGCTCTAGGCCTGATGATCTGTCTGCTGTCCCACCAGCTTATTAGATCAGTCCTAGAAATTTGCCTGAGGCAAAGTAAGTGACTTTCCCAGGATTCTGCAGCTAGTAAGGGTCAAAGTTAGGGTTTGAATGGAAGTCTTATCATTTGCAGACCTAGCCCTCTATCCACTACCTCTATCTCTCTTTGCCATATATCCAAGTATGCTATCCTAAAGTTATAGTTTGAGAGAGAGTGAGTGCAAGAGAGAAACTATTAGGTTTTGCAATGAATCTTCAATAAAATAAATAATTAGAAAAACATAAATTCCAATATTCTTCTCACACCTCACTGGATGGGTAGAATCTGTTTTATTGTCCATATTAATATGTTTGGCTTTAACAAATTGCCTTCTTTTAATAAGTTGTAACATGTTATATGTAATTTTTGTGGGGGTAGGATAGGGAATAATTTATGACCTGCAGCTGAATTTCATGTATATAATTTGTCCTGTATATTAAAGCTTTTTAGACTCTGGGTCATGACCCCCTATGGCGTCAGGTAACTGAATGAAAAATCTGGCAGTAAATGTTTGATTTGTATACCTGTTTTGTATACCTATATACCCAGGTCACATAAAAATATCTGGGGTGTTGGGGGCAGTTAGGTGGCACAGTGGATAAAGCATCAACCCTGGATTCAGGAGGACCTGAGTTCAAATGTGACCTCAAACACTTACTAGCTGTGTGACCTCGGGCAAGTCACTTAACCCTCATTGCCCTGCAAAAATAAATAAATAAATGAAAATGAAAAATAAGGGGCAGCTAGATGGCGCAGTGGATAGAGCACTGGCCCTGGAGCCAGGAGTACCTGAGTTCAAATCTGGCCTCAGACACTTAACACTTACTAGCTGTGTGACCCTGGACAAGTCACTTAACCCCAACTGCCTCGCTAAAAAAAAAAAAATGAAAAATAAAAAAATTCTGGGGTGAAAAGGGGTCGTGATTAGAAAAAGTTTAAGAAGCCCTACTCCATATTACCCATCAAACTCTTGCAAATGAAGGAATCATTCAAAGAAAACTTCATTTCCTCAATTTTTTAGGAGCTCCAGTTGAAAGCTTTTTCTTGGCAGATTGTGGTTTCCTTCTTTACATATCAGTAATGTGATGGCCTCTACCGTGGCCATAGGCTTTTGGGACTAGTCACATAAGATTCTAACATAGTCTGAAGGGAAATAGCAATCAGTGATACGTAATGGATTAGATCTTTGGAATGGATAGTCATTAATTTATACCAGACTAGGTTTTCAAGGTTATTCTACCCACCCTGACTTTGTGTGTGTGTGATCCTGAGCCAAAGGTTATTGCATGGGTAATTATCTCTGGTTGATTTTCATAATTAGCCTTTGCGATAATACTCATTTCCCAGTATCCATAAGCACTTTATAAACATCTCATTCACACTCTAAGTGAGTTAGGGACCAAATAATTTTCCACAATAAAATAAAATCCTTTTTTTAAAAAATAGAATACGTTAGGACTGTCATTTCATAAAAGCACATTTTCTGGAAAAATAGAAACTGGCAATTTATCTGAAGAATTTTATTGAAAACTATTCATTTTAAGGAAACTAGGGAGAAAAACATGCCAGCATTCTTCTTTCCCCCTTCTTATTAATATATGATGCTATTTAATTTTTTAAATTGCCATTTGCATTATTAAAATTTTGTTTACCAGAAAGTCACTTTGATTTCATAAAACTATTGTTTCTGCTAAAGCAGCATGTAAAGTTGGATTTTACTTTTATTTAAAAAATATGGAGATGTTAGGTTACGCCATTCTCTAAGTAATCTAGGTCCTGGGTCCACGGGCCTGACTGTTTTATTTCCCTGCCAAAATTATATTATATGCATTTTGTAGACATATTTGTGCCAACTTCTCCATGTCCAGGTTGTATCCCTCCAGCAGCAAGGAAGCTCCTTGAGGAAACAAACTACTTCATTGTTATCTTTGACTCTTTTGCCTAGTACAGTGCCTTGCACAAAGTAGGCACTTAATACAGTGTTTGTTAAATGAGTGGATATGAGAGGTTTAAGGTCATTTTCAAAGCACTTCAAACACCTATGCCCAGCCTTAAAGATTTTGTGGCAGACTAAAGGAAAATATCAGATATTTTAGTTCATTTATATATTATTCTTCCATTTGCTATACACTTTTGCTTATTGGGCAGCTAGGTGGTTCCGTGAATAGAGCGCTAGACCTGTAGTTAGGGAGACCTGAGTTCAAATATTAGATATTATTAGATACTTACTAGCTGTGTGATGCTATGCAAGTCACTTAACCCTGTTTGCCTCAGTTTCTTCATCTGTAAAATGAACCAGAGAAAGAAATGTCAAATTATTTCATTATCTTTGCCAAGAAAACCCTAAATGGGATCATGAAGAATCGGACATGACTGAAAAAGACTAAACAACAAAAATTACTTCTACACCTTGGGATTATTTTGGTTTTCTTCTCTAATAAAGACAATAATGAGAAGGAACTCAAGGCTCAGAAAAGTTATTAATGGCCCTGAGTTTAACATCTTTTCAGAAGAACTGTAGAGATAGGGAAATCAAAATTCATCCCTTTTGTTGTAGGAATTTAGAGATGGGAGTAGGAAGCCAGTAGCCAATCAGAATATATTTAGAGTATATACAGACATCCAATGTGGTGATATAGACAATAATCTTAAAAAGTGAGCCCAGGTGAGCACCGGCCCTGGATTCAGGAGCACCTGAGTTCAAATCCGGCCTCAGATACTTGACACTTATTAGCTGTGTGACCCTGGGCAAGTCACTTAACCCCAATTGCCTCAAAAAAAAAAAGTGAGCC
Organism: Dromiciops gliroides; assembly: GCF_019393635.1. Lineage (NCBI taxonomy): Eukaryota > Metazoa > Chordata > Mammalia > Microbiotheria > Microbiotheriidae > Dromiciops > Dromiciops gliroides. The sequence continues at coordinate 79,432,207 of NC_057864.1, forward strand.
CATTCCCTGTGACCCTATCTTTCCTACCAGATTTTCCAGTTAACTGAATTCTTCATAGTTAAGAAATCTTCAGCTGGACAACTTACTGCTATAGAATTTTGGTTTAATATAAGATACTTCTTTCTGGTCATGGACTATTTTGTTTTTAATCTTCGTATTCTGCATTGCAGTATACTACATGTTATAGGTGTTTAATAAACATTTTTTTAAATTTGATTAAGTTATTAGTTAATTATTGATAAAACTTTCTGAATACTTTCAACATTTTGGGTGCAGGGGTCTGGGAGAACCCAACAAAGTTGTTGATGTGTTTAAAGTGAAAAGGAAATACATTCTTTGGCTCAGAGTCAGGGTTATTCATAAAGTCACAGAATGTTAGAACTAGAAAAGACCTTAGAGGTTAAGTAACCTAACACCTTCATTTTATGGAGGGGAAAACTGAGACAAAGTTACCATATCCAAAGTCACATATGGCAAGTTAAAGACAGTCACAATCATAATGTACCAAGAATGCCAGGTCTCTTCTCTCTAATCTCTTTATTCTCTTTGTGTTGACAAATGCTTACCTATAAGGATACATATGCAATTGTCACACAGAAGGCAGAGATGAGTTTTTAAAATTAATAGACCTTGAATTTAAACCAATCTACTATGTTATTATAATTAAGCATTTAGTAGCTAAGTTGCCAACTGACAACTTAAATGATTTTATTTTAGCAACATTTGTCAAATATGACATTAAAAAGCTAATTGTATATATACTAATATAATGTTTTATATTTAGAAACTTCAAATACAACAAAGGAAGGACACAGATTACATAATTATTGATTTTTCTAATGTGCAGAAAAATGTGTGCAAAGATAAATATAGGAATTTTGATTAAAAGATATACAAATAACAAATAAACATGCTCAATTACAAAGAATGGGTAAATTCCATGATTCAAAGTTGAATTGGGTGGGATTTTTTTAACAAAAAAATTTTAGACATTTCGACATTTTTTGCTTATGGAAAACACTTGGAAATTTTGTTAGCAAAGAACAGTGTCAAAAATCTAAACTTTTCTCCAACATCTGTATCTGCTTATTAGAAAACAATCCCACCCCATACCCCCAAATCTTCCAAGTAAGTCAAGTTGGTCACGAAATGTTTCTCAACTGTCAACAATTCAGGCTGAAATGTTTTGTGTATCTATGGTAGTTTTACTCTACTTTTGTTTATTTCTTTCTCACATGTCCTTCCATTTAGGGCTTAAGTCAGGAGTGATTTTGAAGCAAACTTGATCCTTTGCTCTAAAAAAAATAGCCTATTTGTGTATGCTCATAAAGAAAATGCTATCAGATGGGCAAGATGAGCCTATTTTTAATTTTTTGCTCTGTTAAACTCTATTGTCCACAAAGAAATCTTCATGTGCCCTGCTTTCCACAACTCTAAGGTATGCTATTAACTGAACTTGCTTTGATATTTAATGTTTGCAAATGAAGCTAATTGAAGTGTATTGATACTAGGAAAGTAACTGGAAAAGGTAAAAAAAATTTTTGGCTTATGGGTATGTTACCCTTTTTGTGTGAAAATGTCATTTGAGAAATTGGTGTTACCTTGAAGTTTCTGATTTGATAGGATACTGCATAGAAAGAAAAGAATGACAAAATAATATGAGAGATATCATTTTCAGGGAATTGTGTTACCAAAATCATTAAAAAGAAATATATGCAAATTACCACGTGGTTTTCCTCTTTGACTTTTCTTCCTTTCTTTTTTTAAACATCTTTTTCTTAACAGATGCTGTGAATTTTAGAATTATTTTAGTTAATGAAGATGAATTAACTTCTCAGGCACTGTCATAAGAATTGTTCTTGCACTGGTTTATTCATTCAGACTCAAAGAAGACTATGTATTTGCAGAAAATTGGAAACAGACCTATTTGACGATCACTGAAGATGTTGATTTTCAACTCTTGGCAGATCCTGTTAATTAGTGTTCGTGCCTATTTGACATTTAATCAAAGTTCTCCATTTATAATGTCCCAGCCTTCTAATTTTAGCATAGATTATGGTTGTTGCTGATGAGTTAAAAGTGTTTTAATATTACTTGTCTAAAAGTGCATTTTGGGGGGCAAAGTATGGCACCAAAACTGGAAGAAAGGTCAGAAATTACTTGAATGGGTTCATACACAGGTAGCTGGTTTGTAGACAATGTCCAGACTTTTTGGCTAATCCTCTTTCAAGTTAATCTCTTTCAAACCTGTGATTTCAACATTGTACTTCACACATTTTATTGTGTTGACAGATAAAACAAAACATCTTTTCTTCAAACAAATGGAAAAAGAATATGCTTAGATCTTGAGGTATTTTAAGAGTTAATTGACCCAAAAAGTGAATAATATAACTTGATAAAACTATTTCTCTTAAAATGAAGGAATCATTTTCCATATTCATGACTAAAATGAGAATGGTATTGCAATTTAGATACATTTCAGCCTAGTCAGATTTTTTGATCACTTCTTTGTAACTGGTCGTATAAGGCCTTAGGAGATCTGAGGTAGAAGTTATAGGTCAGAGATCCTTCATAGTAAAATAAATGTCCAACATATGAATTCTTTTAAATATGAATTGTTGTTGAAAATGTTAAACATTTTAACATTTAATGGTTTTGACCACACAGTAAAGCTTCTTTTTGTTGAAAAAAATATATACTTTTCATCCTTATTCATTTTCGAAGTTTTGAAAATAGTTTGAACAATTCTAGTTCGTCTGGTTTGACCAATTCTGACTCTTACTCATTTGGTTCTCTATCTTCCTTTGCCACTCTCCTAAGATTAATTTTTAGACAACATATGCTGTGATGGGTGCAATTAACTCCTTTTAAGGTAAATTAGGAAATACTATGAAAGAACCCCTCTTAAGATCACAAAGAAAACCAGTGCAGGAATACTGCATGGAAACGTATTAAAAGTCTCAAGAGATATCTGGATTGAAATCCCAGTTCTTAAACTCATTAGTTAAATGATTCATGGGCAAGTCATTTAATATCTTTGAGCCTCGGTGTCTTGTAGAAAATACTTTGTAAAATTTAAAGTGCTCTCTAAAGGTGAATTATTATTATTGCTGTAATTATACATCCCTAACTATGAATTATAGTGTGCAAAGGAGTCACTTCTTTGCCCTGGATTTGGGACTCTGCAATCTGCCATCTTCAGATGCAGTAAATTAGTGATATCTATTTGAATAGATAGTCTTAGTATTGCATTTAATAGAGAATAATAGTAGGGGCAACTGGACGGTTAAAGTGGTGGAGTGTTAGGTCTGGAGTTAGGAAGACCTGAATTCAAATCTGGCCTCAGACACAGACTAGCTGCATGACCCTGGGCAAGTCACTTAACCTCTTTTTGCCTTAATCCACTGGAGAAGGAAATGACAAAAACATTGCAGTATCTTTACTAAGAAAACCCCATGGACAGTATGGTCCACAATGTCACAAAAACTTGGACATGATTGAATGACTGAACAACACAACAACAGCAGGGTTATCTAAGATAGATGGTATTGTTTGTCCTTCATTCTTGAAGAGGACCATGACATCAGGGTGATATCATGACGTAGTGAATTGGATTGAAGTAAGGGAGGTCTGTGCAAGGTCACCAACCTCACGCTCTCCTCCAGAGCCATCTGGGTCCAGTGACAAGATATATATATATATATCAGGACCACTGGAGATGGCTCTGGGTGTTTTAAAGAAATTGGGGTTAAGTGACTTGCCCAGGGTCATGCAGCTAGTAAGTATCTGAGGTGAAATTTGAATTCAGGTCCTCCCAGCTTCAGGGTCTGTGCTCTATTTGCTGCACCATGTAGTTGCCCCTAAAATAGTTTAGGTAGACAAACCTAGAAAGAAGTCGTCAACCTGCCAAGGCTGTGTGATAAAGCATCTAAAAAGGGGAATGTCACCTTAGGCCATATGAGAGGCAGAGTGTTGAGGACTAGAGAGGTGATGATCTTGCTCTAGTTTGTTCTGGTCAAACCACACCTAGACTATTATCTTCAGTTTTGCCAAACTTTAGGAAGGAAATTGATAAGCTGGCAGTAGAGAACAATCAGGATGACAAAAAGGTTTGAGTCTATCTCATTTGAGGACTGGTTGAAAGAAATAGAGGTATTCAGCTTGGGGAAGAAAAGTTGGGGACGAGCAAGGAACGTAGATTTGATACCAGTTTTCATGTATATGGAGGTCTATCAGAAGGAAGAGGGATTAGATTTGCTCTGTTTGGCTCCAGGTGGCAAAATTCAAATCAATAAGTAGAAGGTGTAAAGGAGCAGATTTAGACTAGAATAAAGGGAAAAAAATTGGAGCTGTCACACTGTGGAATAGGGTGCCTGGTTCTCCCTTTGCTAAATGTTTTTAAGCAGAGCATCTGTGGGTACTTGGGCATGTTGGGGAAGGGATATTTTTTTCAGTACCAATTTGACTACATAATTTCTGAGGTCCTTTCTGTTGCTAAGATTCTGTGATTCTGGGTGAAACGTGGAAAGGCAACTCTATAGTTATGCCTTTATAGCTTCCTCTGTCCCCAAAGGGCAAAAAAGAGCAGGATTTCTATACAACTTTTTTTTAAAAAGAAGCTTATTAAAGTAAATGAGTAGCTGTGTACTATTTAATCAGGTGCTCTAAAAGTAATTGAGAAACACCAACTGCCTATAGTTTTGTTTACTTGGAGAAATCTTCTCCTCCCACTTCCCCGTTCCCATCATTGGTGGAAATTTGGGAAGTCTGTTATTTCTATGACAGTCAATCCATTTAAAATGTGAAAGATGTGCCTCAGAGTCTTCAGTGCTAGCATCTTCTTCTGAGGCTCAGATGGTGGAACCAAGAGGGGGTTTGGCAGTTAGCTGGGGTGAAGTGGCTTCAGCCTATGTTGGAGTTGGGGTGAAGTGCCCTGGTTCTGAAGCAGTAGGCCAAATCTAGTGGTGGTGGCCCAGTGGGGGAGGGGCACAGATACAAGGTTCAGACCATAAAGAATCAGATTTCAATCAGACATCTGCTTCCAGGTTGAGATGAGTAGGCAAAAAAAAAACAAAAAACAAAAAACAAACAAACAAACAAAAAAACAGTAGACAATGGATAGCTTCTTTGAGGGAGAGGTAGACCAGAATATACCCTCAGAAGAGGATAATAACAAATTCAAAGCTCCAACATCCAAAGCTTCCAAGAAAAATATGAATTGGTCTCAGGCCATGGAAGCACTCAAAAGGGAGTTTGAAGAGAAAGTAGGAGAGATGGAAGGAAGATTTACAGAGATGGAGGAAAGAATGGAAAGAGAAATGAGAGTGATGCAGGAAAGTCATGAGAAAAGAGTCAACAGCTTGAAAAGCCAAATGGTAAAGTAGATACAAAAGCTCTCTGAAGAATTAATTGCCTAAGAATTAGGATTGGACAGATGGAAGCTAGTGACTTTATGAGAAACTAAGACACAGAAAAGTAAACCCAATTGAATAAAAAAAGAGGGCAATATGAAATATCTCCTTGGAAAAACAGCTGACCTGGAAAATAGATCCAGGAGAGATCATTTGAAAATCATTGGACTACCTGAAAACCATGAACAAAATTAGAGTTTAGACATCATATTCCAAGAAATTATCAGGGAAAATTGCCCTGATATTCTATAAGTAGAAGGTAAAATAGAAATTGAAAGAATCCACCAATCACCTCCTGAAAGAGACCCCAAAAGGAAAACTTCCAGGAATGTTATAGCCAAATTCCAGAGCTCCCATGTCAAGGAGAAAATATTGCAAGCAGCTAGATAAAAGGAATTAAAATATCGTGGAGCTACAGTAAGGATAAAACAAGATCTAGCAGCATCTACATTAAAGGACCAGAGGGCATGGAATGTGATATTCCAGAGGGCAAAGGAACTGGGACTACAGCCAAAAATCAGCTACCCTGCAAAACTGTGTATAATTTTTCAGGGGAAAAAATGGGACTTCAATGAAAAAGAGGACTTTCAGGCATTTGTGATGAAAATACCTGAACTGAAGAGCAAATTTGACTTTCAAATACAAGACCATAGAGAAGCATAAAAAGGTAAACAGGAAAAAGAAATCATGAGGGATATTAAAAGATTAAACTGTTTACATTCCTACATGGGAAGATAAGACTTCTAACTCATAAGATCTTTCTCAGTATTAGGGCAGCTGAAAGGAATATACTTAGAGGGCATAGCTGTGAATTGAATATGAAGGGATGATATCTATAAAGCATTTATTTTTTGTTTATCCTTGTTTTTTTGTGGAGCAGGCAGGGTGGGGTGGCTTATGTCTGGGGCTAGATATGGCTCCAGGCCTCTTGGGTCCAGGGCTGGTGCTTTGTCCACTGTGTCACCTAGCTGACCTATGATGACATCTTCAAAATAAAGTTGAGTAAGATGAATGCACTGGAAGAAAGGGAAAGCGACAGGTGAACTGAGGAAAAGTAGTTCACATAAAAGAAACAAGACAAATCTTATGGAGTAGAGGGGAAGATGGGGAAGCAGCAGGGGAGTGAATGCACCTTACTCTCATCAGAATTGGCTAATACACACTCAAGTGGGTATAGTATTATATTTTGCCCTGAGGGAAAGTGGGAGGGGAAGGAGATTGGGCGAGGGGAGGCAAAGGAAAGGAAGTAAGGGCAGATTGGGGGAGGGGGCAGTAAAAACCAAAACACTTTCAAGGAGGGATAGGGTGAAAGAAGATGGAAAATAGAGTAAATATCGAGGGGAGGGAATAAGGTGGACGTTAATACAGTTAGCAATAGTAACTGTGAAAGAAATGATGAGCAGGATAATATCAGAAGCACATATGAAAAATGTAAAACATCAACAGAGAAAGAACTAATGGTATCTGAATACAGATTGAAGTATAATTTTATTTGCTAGCTCCTCTTTCTAAAGGTATTTTGTCTATTTTCTTTCACAAGCTGACTAATGAGAAGATGTTTTGAATAACTGCACATATATGACTTATTGAATTGCTGGATTTCATAGGGAGGGGCGGGGAGGGAGGGAAGAAGAAAATTTAGAATACAAAGTTTTTAAAAAATCAATGTGAAATGATGAGCAGGAGGAGTTCAGAGAAACCTGAAAGGACTTCCATGAACTGATGCTAACTGAGAGGAGCAGAACCAGGAGAACATTGTACTCAGTAACTGTGTGATGAACAATGGTGATAGACTTAGCTCGTCTTAGCAATGCAATGGTCCAAAACAATTTCAAAGAACTTCATGATAGAAAATGTTCTCAGCAGATCATCCCCCACTATTGATGTTATTTTGTATACAGTACATTTCACTCTGCTTCAGTTTATGTAGGTCTTTTCAGGTTTTTCTGATAGCATCCTGTTCATCATAACCTTAATCATAGTACCTTAAGCTCGACAGAGAATTTTCTTCATAAAAGCCCAGTAAAGTAGGTACCATATGTTTTGCTATTATAATCAATCATCCTATTTCCCTCCATCCCACTCCCTTCCTATGACATTTACTCTATCTTCTTTTTACCTATTCCTCCTCAAAAGTGTTTTCCTTCTGACTATCCTCTCCCTTGCTTTGCACTCCCTTTTTTCACCCTTCCTTCCTTATCCTCTTCCCCTCCTACTCTCCTGCAAGGTTAATTCATGTATAACTTATTTTGAATTGCTTGAGTTCTTGTGGATGGGAGGTGGGAATGGATGGGGGAAGAGAAGTTGGAACACAAAGTTTTTTAAAAATTGATGTTAAAATTTTGTTTTTACATATATTTTGGAAAATAAAATACTATTCCGAAAGAAAAGAAAAGAAAATGTTCTCAACATCCAGAAAAAAGAACTGTGGTTTATGAATGCAGATTGTTTGTACTTTTGGGCTGGTTTTTTTCCTTCTTTTATGAGGTTTTTCCCTTGTGCACTGAATCTTCTTTCACAATATTACTAATGCAGAAATATTTTTAATGTGATTGCACATATAAAAACTATATTAGATTACTTTCTGTCTTGGGAAGAAGGGAGGGAAGGAAGGGTGGGAGAAAAATTTAGAACTAAAAATCCTATGAAACAAATGTTGAAAACTATCCTTATATGTAACTGGAAAATAATAAAATACTGAACTACCAAATAAATAAATAAATAGATAGATAAATAAAGGAGGAAACAGGAAAAAATAAAATAAAATGTGAAAGATATTACTTGAGATTATGTTACTGAAAAACAGTACTATACCTTTATGGGGGATGTGAGATAGTAGACATCTCAGAATCTTGTCCTTACACATACTTAAACTGGTACTTAAAGCTGGTGGTGAAGAGAATTCCAGTTCCAGCTAACCCTGATCTGATCTCCCTGTGTGATATACCTACAATTGAGACTGTGAAACTCACACTCTATCTACCTACCTATCTTCCTATCATCTACCTGTCTCCCTATTATCTACCTACTTATCATCTACCTACCTACCTATCTACTTACCTACCTATTTTTACAAGCAAAAATGTTTTTAAAAGCTTATCAATTGGCTGTTGGTTCATTTCACCAATATGCATTGTCTTAGATTTCAAGAATTGTCTATGACAGTAATGAAAATTTGGACTACTGGAAACAGGGTGAGGCAATAGCCGAGGGTGGGACATGTAGTGAGGACTCAAAGATACACTTTTAAAAAAAAATCCACTTTTTAATGTCATAAAATTCTGCCTCAGTGACATGTACTTATTTATTTTGTGCTTAGTTAAATCACATGTATTTCAATGAAAGTTAGAAGCCTCTAGTGGTCAGTGATAAATAGGAGACACAAATTTTTAAAAAGGAAGGGGGACACAATTTTCTGACTCTGTCTAAGGTACACAAATAACTGGTACCAATTTTGCCACAAACTCTCAGATTTTCCTATGGACAAGCACTAGCCTGACATCACTGTTGGCTTCTTAGCACTATCATCTGAACACATACCCTGTCCATTTTAGCTTCTTATATATGGGGACATCTATCCAAGTTATGAATCAATCTGTAATCATTTACAATTAGACCAAATCATGTGGTCTCTGCAGTTATTTCTGGGTGGTTTTACTTTTTCTTTTTTTATCCCTTCTTTCTTTCACTTTTTTTCCATTGCTCTTGTTCATTTCTTGAAATTTAGTGTTATGGAACACAGTTTAACTTCCAAAAAGGGAATGGAGGACTTTACTGAAATTAATAAAGATCACCTGAAGCAGCATAGCATGGTCTTACCTTGGAGCCAGACCTGGGTTCAAATCTCAATAATAGTACTTAGTTATATGATTAGGGGCAAATCACTTAAACTCTTTGATGTCTCTTAAGTTATAGACATCTCCATATTTTCCTTCAATGGAAGGAGTTCTCATCCCAAAAGATTATAGATTTTTACCTTATTTATAAAATAACTAGTTATTATAGGTCCATGAGGATAAATTAGTGGAAGAATGGTGTAGACTTCTTCAACTTGCATAATTATTTGTAATTCATTATATATTCCAATATGCTTTTTCTTCTATTCACAAAGTCTTATACAAAATCCAATGCTGTTTAAAGTCACTTCTATATTTCTTGAGGAGATAAGGAATGTTTTGAATGAGAGTCAATTATGAAGTATTAAGTTTAGGGAAACAAAAGGTTAACATTTATAACTTGTTAAACTTAGCATTTCCATTAGATGGAGATCTATTGCCAATTCCCATGCTAAATAATTACAATTCCAACTCTTGCCAAGGTAGACTTGGGTGTGGAAGGTGAGGCAGTAAAATTGAAATCCAGGTCAATATATGGATTTTTGCAGAGTTTGTAGCAAGCACAGATCTGGAGTAATTTATTATAAATTGCATTTAACATTGGGTTTGATAAAGTTTATCTATCATATTTTGCAAAGTCATCAGAGGGGCTTAAACCACGGGGCAAAATGAATTCATATTATATTATAGAGTTAAAGCTGAAGTCGACCTTTGAGACCATCCCCTAATTGTGTAGTTGAGGAAAATGAGGCTCAATGAGGTCAATTGATTTGCCCAACATCATACAGATATCAAGTGGCAGAAGTGGTATGTGAACCTGGGAGTCGTTTGCTTCCAAATTCAAAGCCCTTCCATTGTCCCATGCTGCAATGCTGGTACCACAGTGGTCTATAGCACTATCTTTAACCCCGCCTTATTTCCTTCTCTAGGACTCTTACAAATTTGACTGAATATTGCCAAAACATACACAGGAAGATTTGAGGCAGGATTGACTGTAAAACTAAATATGATTCCTCATGGAAAAAGAGTGTGGAAACAATGGTCTGAACACATACTCTGGAGTTCATTCCAAGGGCAAAGAAAGATTCCAGTTGACTTTGTGTTTGCTTTAGGTATCTATGCGTATGGATGGTTGTGTATGGGAGCTTGTATGTACATGTTCTTCAACCTCCCTGACACTGTTATTCAGAGCTTTAAGTCACCATTTAGTTCTTTTCACTCATTTATCTCTTATTTCTTGTTAAAGTATGGCAGAATTTGAATTCCACTGAAAAGAATAAAATTTTGATTGAGTTGACCTTGTCTCTTCAGCTTTAGAAGAAATTTATATGGCAAACAGCATTAGAGTAAGCTGTTTGGGTCTGTCATGGAAGAGTAGCCTTGCAGTAGCCTTTTCTCTGTTTCCCATAAAAGAAAGTCAAAAGCAATTAGCAAAACAATTGACTTGATTTTAGTAGGTTGCTCTATATCCTCATGAACAACATTTTCTTTGACAAATAATTGCACTAACATTGAAAGTATGGTAGTAGATATAGGGGTAGGGTGATCCAAGTTTTTGCCCTCAAGAGCTTGTCAGACCTTCAGTAATGGACCGAGTAAAAGATGGAAGTTGGGTCACCCAAGATAAATAATTCCCATTCCCATTTCCATCTGGTACCTTCTCTGCCACAACAGCCATTTCCTCTGTATTTATCTTGTGTGTACCTCTTTATATGCATGTTCTCTCTCCTTTTCGAATGTGAATTTCTAGAAGGCAGATGCCATTTTTCCTTTAACTTTGTATCCCTGTTCAGCCTGGTGCCTGTGCTGTTAAAATTAGCTTATGGATTAAATGATTGGTTATAATTGAAGGGACACACACACACACACACACACACACACACACACATCTTTATATCTTTCCTTGGGATATTATGTGAACTTTAAGGACACGGATTATTTCATTTTTGGTCTTTGAATTGCCCCCATCTAGCACAGTGCCTGACACAGTAGGGAATTAATAAATCTCTCTGATCTAGTGATGGCCTCCTTGCTATTTGTCACACACACAGCACTTGATCTGGCTGTCCTTCATGACCAGAATACACTCCCTCATCTCTTTTAACTTCCTTGGCTTCCATCAAGTGTCAGATAATGTCCTACCTTTTGCAAGAAGCTTCCCCCCAGCTCTCCTTAATGCTAGTGTCTTCCCTCTGAGACTACCCCTGATTTATCTTGTATATATCTTTTTCTGTCCTCTCCCTTTAGACTGTGGGTTTTTTGATATCAGGTAAAGCTTTTTGCCTTTCTTTGTATTCCCAGTGCTTAGCGCATAGCTCCACGCACATAGTAAACACTTCTTAAATGTTAGTTGACCAACTGACAGGAGTTGAATGATTATCTGTACAGATTGGCACCAAAATATATTCTTGAGAATACTAATCTTAATTTTCAGGAATATTTGGTCTTTGGGGTCAAAATTAGCCATCATTGCTTCATCCAGCAAAGGGTTTGGTTTGGGAATAATATTTTCCCTCTATTTTCTACCCAGTAGATCTTCCTAAATCAGCAAGTATTTATCAAATACCTTGCATTTCAATGTAACTGAAATGCAAATGAAATATAACACATTTTCTTCATTTGTTCTTTCCTTTGTCCTTAACATAGTATAAATTGTTATAGTTGTTTGTGTGATTGCTTTCGTCAATATTAAAGTGTGAGTTCTGGGAGAGAAGAGCTATGTATTATTTCATTTTTCTGTCATCAGAAACTTAGACAATGCCTTGCACATAGTAGTTCAGTACATATTTCTTGTTTTTCTTTTTGTTTTTTGTGGGGCAATGAGGGTTAAGTGACTTGCCCAGGGTCACACAGCTAGTAAGTGTCAAGTGTCTGAGGCCGGAATTGAACTCAGGTACTCCTGAATCCAGGGCCGGTGCTTTATCCATTGCACCACCTAGCTGCCCCCCTTAATACATATTTCTTGATTTTTGTTGTTGAAGGAATTCTTGAACAGGTATTTTTAACGGTTGTCCCTCATGCAGAAATTTTTCTCTTTGTCTCCCCCCCTCCCCAATCTCTCTGTCTCTGTCACTCTCCATCTCTCTCATCTCTGCCTCCTAGATTCCTTGGCTCTCTTCAGTGCCTAACATTCCATCCTCTATGAGAAACCTTTCCTTATTCCTGAAAGGCAGGTTTCTTCCTTTTCTTATTGTTTGTTTATTTGTTTGTTTTGGCAGGGCAATGAGGGTTAAGTGACTTGTCCAGGGTCACACAGCTAGTAAGTGTGAAGTGTCTGAGGTCAGATTTGAACTCAGGTCCTCCTGAATCCAGGCCTGGTGTTTTATCCACTGTGCCACCTAACTGCCCCCCTTATTATTGTATATCTCCAATTTATCCTATATATATCTTTTGTACAAAGTTTTTTCATGTTGTCTCCCCCATTAGACTCTGAGCTCCTTTAGGGCAGAAACTGTTTTTGCCTTATATTGTATTCACAGTGCTTAGCACAGTGTCTGGTGCATAGTGGGCACTTAATAAATACTTTGTGGGGCAGCTAGGTGGCACAGTGGATAGAGCACTGGCCCTGGATTCAGGAATACCTGAGTTCAAGTCCAGCCTCAGGTACTTCACACTTACTAGCCGTGTGACCCTGGGCAAGTCACTTAACACCCATTGCCCCACAAAAAATTAAAAAACAAAATTGAAATAAATACTTTGTGACTGATGTGATGATATCTGTAAAAAGTAAAGTGTGCTAAGGCGCAGTGCAGGGGACTTAGGCATTATCTAAATTTTATTATTATCATTATTTTTTTCTTTGGAACTAGCTCTTTAGAATTATGTTTAGTCATTGCTATAAGTTTTTTCCTTAAAAGCCTTTTATTTAATATAGTTTTATTGCAATATGATCATTAAATGACATATTTAGTATTTCTGCTTTTCTACAAATTTGGTAATGTTTTTATGAACCAAAATATGGTCTTTTATAAAAGTGCCATCTACAGCTTATATATAAATTCCTCTCAGCTTCTTTTGAGCAATTACCAGAACTTGTTCATCTCTAATTTTTCTAAAGTTCTATTCATGTCCTTAACTTCTCCTTTATCTTTCCTTTAGATTTGTCAAGGTCTGAAAGGAAAACTTTTAGCTGCTTATAGGTTGTTTTTTTTGTTGTTGTTGTTTTTTAAAACCCGGAAGCTCTGGATTTTGGCTCTGATGTTTCTTTTAGTTTTAATTTGGGCGCTTCTTTACAGAGGTAAAGGAGGCTTTTGTTTTCTTTTCATTTTGCCCTCTGGTCTGAGTTCTGGGATATCTTCATTTATAATTTTTTAAAAAATAATAACTTCTGATTTTTTTCCTGTTACAGTCTTTAGATGATTTGTGAAAGACTGAATTTCTATGCTATTTGGCTTAATGCTGTACTGGCCCTGCCTAGAACACCACAAATTTGCTTTTTCAGCAGCCACAGATTTGGGGGAAGGTTTTTGCTCCTCTCCTTCTTCCACACACTCTTTTTCAGTGACTCTTTTCCTTTAACCTGAATCTACACTGACAAATTGTGGTTCCCCAGAAGAGTGTCCATTAAACTCCATACTCTGAGGGAACTAGTGGTAATGCTTGTGGATGACTCCATTAACACTGTAGAGAATGAGTCCTCAACTATTTATTTCTCATAAATCAGCTTCAAATATTTAACTGAAATTAACCAAGCATTTCCCAAAAGTGCAAACCAGACTCACAATATTCCATAACTTTCCATCTGTAAACTTAAATTACACTCTACCACTAATGTATAGAGCATCTGTGGGAGGAGTAGGCAGTCAACAAATTAGCATTTATCAGCAACTGTTCTGTGACCAGCACTGTGAATAGGAAGAAAGGCCAAAAAAAAAAATAGTCCCTACTCTCCATTATCTCACAGGCAAATGGGGGAGACATCATGGAAACAATTATGTTCAAACAAGACATATAGAGAATTAATTGGGGGTAGTTTTAGAGGGAAGACCCTAAGATTGAAGACTGAGAAAGTTTTCTTGCAGGAGGTGAGATTTTAATTGATATTTGGAGGAAACCAGAGAAGCTAAGAGGTGGGGGGGATGATGAGGGACAGTATTCCAGGTATAGGGAAAATGATCACAAATTCCTTCAATAGTTTGAGTCAGGGAGACCAATTAGAAGACTATTGTAACTTTCCCTTTGATGTGTAAAAAGCCCATGAATGAGAGAATGGATACGCCCCATTGCAGATGTATTCCTTTTGTGACAAAGGAGGAAAATGGAGTATTAGACTCCATAGAAGATTATCCTTTTCCCCCTTCATTTGAACCACTAAAATGCATGAGACCAAGACCCCTTTTATATTGTAAACAATACAATAAAGAACTTTTCCCTGAAGATATGTGAGCTTTAGGAAATCTAGTTTCTTACCCAGGGTACTTATTTTTTTGTCACTTAATTTGGCTTTTTAAGGTTTTGGTTTTTTTAAGCAGCATGGTATAGTAGAAAGAGTATCAGATTTGGAGTCAAAGAATTTGGATTTGAATTTTGGCATTGTATTTATTATCTGCCTGGCTTTGAATACATCTTTTAATTTTTCTTGACCTCCGTTTTCTTATCTGTAAAATGAAGGGAATAGATTTGCTTATTTTAAGGTCCTTTCCAAGAGGTGATAGGGAGTCACTGGAGTTGGTTGAGTAGGAGAATAACATGGTCAGATCATTTGGGCAGCAATGTGGAGGATAGATTGAAGTAGGGAGAAAGCTGAAGTAAGGAGACCAATTAAGAGGCCAGTATAATAATCTAGGCTAGAGGTGATAAGGACCAGATAAAGGTAGGTCTCTGAGTAAAGAGATGGGGAGAGATGGGATGGATGGGTGTTGTGGAGATAAAAATAGGAAAATTTGACAGGTAATTGGATATGTGAGGTGAAGGGTGGCAAATTTGTGGAAAGATGGACAAGAGTTGCATAGTATGAGTGATCATTGATGTGATGCAATCTGTGTTGTTAGAGGGAACATCTACATAGATAAGGTCACAGATATATTTAATTTTTTTGAGTACGGAAAACATATGAATTAATGGAAGGCAAACTAAGCTGAATGAAAAAAATATAGGAACTTTTTCCACAAACCAGTGATTTTATTTTTGAAATGCTTGATGTTACGATTTCCTTCATAAGTGCAGATTAGTAATTTATCTGTGCCTTATAGTCTGAATTTCCTGGAGAATTGAGAGGCTAAGTGACTTGCCATTGGTTGTACAGCTAATACAGTTCATAAGAAAGATTTGAAAAGCAGCCCTCTGTCAACTAGGTATTTCATTTTGTAAATTGATTATACCTATGTGAGAATAACAATTATACCTAGGTAAGCATAAGAATAACTAAAATTAAGTAAATAAAGACAAAACAAGGGGAAAGGGGAGTATTAAAATAATAGGATAAGTTCTATATTTCTTTAAGGTTAATTTAGACATTTTCTTAAATTGTCAATTAAGTTTATAATTTTATGTACAATTTAGGGGGATTATTTTTGTATTTGAAATGTTTTGGGGGGCTTGCTTTGATTAATATAATAATTATTATATATAATGATTATAATGAAATTATCTTAGCCTTTATTTTCTCATCTGTAAAAGTGGAATAATAATAATGTATAATTCACCTCACAGATCTTTTGTGAGAATCAAGCAGGATAATGAAAAAATAGTTGAGCCACAAAATGGCTACACAGATATATACTGTTATTGTTGTGTTTTCCACTCAGTCTTGATCACTAATAATATGAAAGTATATTTTCTGACACAGGACAATTAGATTTGTATATTGCTCATTTCAGTTCCAAATTTTCTATCTCTTGTTCCTATGTAGGCAAAATATAATTACCTATATTTGTATTCAGTGAGTCTTTGGCAAATATTTGATCCAAAGCAAAGGAACTCTTCTGTGGGTTGAAAGATTTGGAAAGCTGAAATGTTTTTGGTCATTTCCATAAAAATTAATGTATGTTATCTAAGAATGAAGAAATGAGTGACTTGAGAATCCTCCTTGAAATCAAGGCCTGAGAGGAACTAACTAATCAAAAAGAGGATGTCAGGGTCTGAGGATTATTATTGTTCATTACATTTATGTCTTGACTGGGTTACACATGATTTATATTTTATATTTCAGGAAAGCTATCAAAGAAATAGGTTAGTTAGGGCATGTAGGGGTTAAAGATAATGATTTTTTTATTCAATCATATCTATTTCTTTCTAACTGCTTCCTAGGGAAATTTATGATGGAAATTCAAAAAAATTAATTGGAGAAGGTGACTTCCTGTAGGATGAGTATATTATAAATTTCTTGAGGACAGGGATTGTTTCAGTTTGGGACATGTATAGAATGCTTAATAAGTGTTGGTTAAACTGATTTGAGTTGAATGTCTTTTGCTTAAAATGATGACATTTTTCTTATTTAAAAGGTTGGCTTATTTTTTATAAAACTGAATGGTTCATATTGAAATATACATAATTTACATTTTAGTGACTTTTCATGTCATATAATAAAATAAATATGGAAATTAAATATACATAGGTAATAAAATATAATTACTTGCTATTGAATATTTAAATGGAAAGGTATAAATTTTCTTTAATATTAAGTTCAGATCTAAGGGATGATTGTATTTAATTGTATTGTTTTAAGGTAGCTTCAGTTTCCTAGCATTTTCTGGATAAGGTGATGATTATTTTTTTTTACTGTAATTAGACATGGGTCTTCCAATGGAACATACCTTGGCTGTATGATTTTAATAAAATCCCTGTGAGTTCCACTGAGACATCCATATAACTAAATTCTAGAAAATAGAACTGAATCTCAGTTCTCAATCTCAGAAAACAAATCACCTAAAGGGCTCTATTGTCTTCTTATTTCTTTTAATTTTTGAACATAAGATACAATATTTAAACAAGAAACATAATTGAAATGATCTTCTCAGACTTTATGAATAGAAATAGCTATATAATGCAATCAGGTGTGTTTTGATATTTTCCTATTGCCTTTATCCTACCATTTATGTGTCTTCATTTAAAATTTACCAGCACTTTAATTGGCAAGTTGAAATTATTTTATTTTCAAAAGCATCTATCTTCTGCAAAATTCCTGTCACAGTATACCTACGTATATAGTTAGGAGCAATAATAATAATGTACCACTTATTATCAGTAATAGTGTTACATTTCATTGTAGGATATGCTCTTGGCAGCTGATTATTGTAGCTGAAAATTATTTCTACTTTATTTGAATTTCTAATTTTTTTGGTCCGTTTCATGAAAATGAATTCTTAGTGATATATTTTATAGCACCTTCCCTCCTAAGTGAATCTTTCCTCATTTCCCTGGGTCAGTGAGCCATCCTGCTTAACAAAGAATAAAAAAGAAACTCTGGAGCAGAAAGGGAATTTAAAGCTCATCAAGTCCAGCCACATTATTTAACAGATGAGGAGCTAAGATACAAAAAGGGTAAACCATTTGCCCAGAATCAGTAGGAGGATTTGACACCAAGTCTTTCTGACTTCAAGGACAGTGTGTCCTATCCATTAAACCCATTTTCCCCCCAAAATGCCAACATTATCTGTCTATCTCAACAATGAAAGATGAGAGGTGAAATTTCTAATCTCTTCTTCAGTGAAAAGTTTATTATAATTTCAAAGCATTAGCTTTTGTTTTTGACTCTGTTTATGTTTTAGTCATTGTGCATGTTATATTCCTGGTGCTACTTATTTTACCTTTCTTTAGTTCATAAAAGTTGTCTAATGCTTTTCTGAATTTTTCATATTCATAAATTTTATGGCATAGGAATTTAGCATTACATGAATGTACCACAATTTCTTTAGCCTTCCTCTAAGCAATGGGCACTTAATTTGTTTCCAGGTTGTTTTTTTTTTTCCTTTTGCACAAAAAAGTGATGTGATTAATATATGGATGGAAATGAGAACTTTCCTTTTCTCTCTGACCTCCTTGTGTCATATGCACAGCAATTAGATCTCTAAGCCAAAGACTAGAGACATATTACTTTCTAATTTTGAATATTTTATGTGTATTAAAGATAGGTGATAATAATAAGTTTCTCTTCCACTCCCAGATAGCTTCTCATTTCATCCTAGTTGCATTATTATCTTCATGTAAAAGCTTGTCAGTTGCACATACTTGTAATGGATTATTTCATCTTTTATGATTACCTCTATCCTTTATTTAGTTAAGACCTTTCCTTAAGGTCATGGCTGTTAAAGATATAAGATCTAGTTCTCTTCTACTTTTTGTATGATGGGACTTTCAATAGTCATATTTTGTTGAGAATAGAAAGGCCTCATATGCTATGGTCCATGGGGTCACGAAGAGTTGGACACGATAGGATATGGCATGTTGGTCTAAACGGAATTTCCACCTAACTTTCTAGTTTTTCTAGAACATCTTATCATATATAGTTCTTCCCCAATATCTTTTGTTTTCAGTTTGATAAAATACTGGAATTTTTTCCAATATCAAATCAATATTTCTCTTGTTATAGAATATCAGTGTGATGCAGTACAGCATCATTCACCATGCTTGTAACTTTTCAAATCAAAACACTCTTATCTGACCACCACTCCACACTATATATTGTCTCCCTCATCTCCATTTCTGTACCTTTATCCTCCATTTGTAGCATGTGAGTGTTTAATAAATGCTTTTTCATTCATTCATTCATTCTCATCTTATATGTAGGCAGCTGATATTTTCATATTAATGTAAGGTTTTACATTTACTTCACCAACAAAAAGAACCGGTAGGTCCTTGGTTTTATTGTTATCTTTAGAGTACATCAGTTAAATTTTATTTTTTTACAAGTTGTTATTAAGTCAGGAGGACAATGATTTCCTTGTTTCAAATGCCAAGAAAAGCATGGTAGCAACAGCTGATTTCCATCGTTAGTAGTGTCTGAAATGTAGGGTGTGTACTCTTGTGTTCTCATTCATCCAGCAAACTCAATAGGTTCATGAAGTATTATAGTTACATCAATATAGTTGAATGTGAACCACTTGTAATCTTACAAGTTGTTTGTCATTTGAATTCATGTCTGTTTGTTATTTAAGTTGTGTTTGTTCAGTTAGGTTTTTTTTGAGGAAAGTATCAACATTCTTAATCTTTGTCAAATCCATTGGCAGGCAAATTTATAGTAGTGTTTGGTCAGTTGCTTAGGGGATAAGACCAAACAGCATATTGGTTGTGTTAAGTTTGGTTTTGTGGTTTTACAGTTTAGGAAGACCACTCCATGTTCAATAACATGCAACAATTCATGTTTAAAAATGTTTCCCTCTATATGTAACCAGTTGGGGGGTGGGGGGAGGGGGAGAGGGAGTTATTTTGGGAATTGAAAAGACTCATGATTCCAAAACAAAGGAACAGTACCAGGATCTAATCAATGGGAAATACTTGGTGTTTTCTGGTTTTGATAGAAATTAAAATTTTTTAAAAATGACCTGAGGAGAAGTTGGAGAAAGGAGAATTCATTTGAGTGATAAAGTCAAATGTCTTCGTATAATCTTCCAACCCTTCTGATTTCTAAACCTTGAACACATTTGGATTTTTGGCATGTCTATGCATATCATCTGGTTCAAGGCAAAATATTGAAGAAGAGGAAAAAGAGACCTCTATTTATGGCAGCTAACTTCCTTTAATCTCCTCCTCATCTTTTTTTTATTACTTCATCACATAGTTTTCCAACTACCCTTTTCATTCAGTTTACACCCCCCACAGCTTGTTCTTCATACTTCATTCACTCTATAAAATGGTCTGAGGTGCTTTTATGAGAAAAGTGTATGAATAGAAAAACTCTAAACAGACAAATCATAAGGTGTACTGTGCAACCAAACTAACAAATATGTTTGATTTCTCCTTTGGAGTACTCTACTTCTCAGAGGACTCCTCCAGAGTTTTGTAAATGTTTTTATTCATTGGTCACTCATTTATTAGACTTTCTTTTCCTGTTTGTAATTTAACCAGACAGTGTAGATTCTGAATGTTTTATTAAATGTGATTTTTATATACCTCAAGGTATCGTATTTGTTGAGTAATTCTTCAGAATTTTTAAAAGTAGTTGTGATGATGACATGCCCATGTGACAGTATAACATTTGTCACTTTAAAACAGACTATTGTCATCAGCATTTCAACAACTCTTCCAACTCAGTGTTCCTCTTTTCTCCAATTATTTGGGCCTATGTATGTATTTCCTAATGGCTGGTGCTACATTCTTACTAAAATAAAATAAAATAAAATGAATCAGGAAGGAAACTCCAGATCAAAGAAAATAATTTTTAAATGGGCAAGAGAGATTCTAGGTTATCAAATATGTTGCCAAGGCCTGTTGATTTTACTTTTATAACATTGCTCAAATTCTCCTCTCTTCTGAAATTTCCCCCACCCTGGTCCAGGCCTTCATCTCCTCAAGCTTAAACTATTTCAGAAGCCTGCTACTTGCTCTGCCTGCCACAAGTCTCCCTCCACTCCAGTCCATCTTTCACTTACCTACCAAAAGATTTTCCTAAAGTTCAGGTCTGATCATGTTACCCAACCTACTCAAAAATTTCAGAGATTTTCCCTCCACTCCAAGATCAAATATAAGATCTTCTGTTGTGCATTCAAAGCCCTTTATAGGGGCAGCTAGGTGGGGCAGTGGATAGAGAACCAGCCCTGGAGTCAGGAGGACCTGAGTTCAAATCCGGTCTCAGATACTTAACACTTACTAGCTGTGTGACCCTGGGCAAGTCACTTAACCCCAGTTGCCTCACCAAAACAAACAAAAAAACCCAACAACAACAAAAACAAAAACAAAACAAAGCCCTTTATAACCTAGGCTGCTTCCCACCCAACTTTACAGCTGTTTTTTACACATTATAGCTACTTTGATCTAGTGACATTTTTACTAGTTGTCTCCTACATTGAATGTTTTCCTTTCTCATCCATATTGCCTAAATTCCCTAGCTTCTTTGCAGTCCAAGCTAAAACCCCATCTTCTAAAGGAAGCCTTTCTCATTTTTTCTTAATTTTTGATTTTGATTTCTGCTATAACTGAACAATGATTTGAATACATGTAGACATCTGAATCACAAATGTCTTCTCTGTAAGCAACCAGTCATTTCTTTTCTGTTAAAATGTTGCCAATTTAACTTTTTTGTGATGTTTACCGTTACTTAATTAATTTTACTGCTTTCTGATTCTATTGAAAAAGTATTCATTACTTATGAATAAGTGGCTTCTGAGTAACTTACAGATCTTGGGTTGTTTTTTAGTTCTAAACCACATTTTCCTACATATTTGTTCCCTATACTCATCCATCCAGTGAAGTCATCAAATATCAGTGTATATATTGGTTTAATTTGATGAATTTCATCAAATTCTTCATAGAATAGTTCTATTTCTTTAGTCTCTGCAACAAATGTTTTTATATAAGCTTTGTGGTGATCTTTTAACTTATTATTATCATAAGTAATGCAAAACAATATGACCAAGTCTCCAATGAAAGATTTCTTGCCATTTTTGGTTCCATAATGAGACTAGTTCTCAAATTTTCTTGATTTCCCTTTTCAAAAAGAACTTATTAATTAATTGGAGGTATTCTTTCAAAGAATTGTGGCTTTCTTATGTTTCCTCCTGTGATGTGTAGTGTGCAAGACACTATTTGTATGGCACAATTCCTCTAGTATTTTCTAGTCCCTTGACTGTCAAAGATCTTAGGACAGACATTTTGTCATTCCATATTATGATGCTAATTGAAAGTATTTGCAAAGAGCTCAGAATGAAAATAATTGTAGTTTTTACATCAACATCAGTTAATGATGATGTTGTAGAGAAGCTTTATGAAGAACTTGATAATACCCACCAAAACCAAATCAACATATATTTCAATGTGACAGTGAGTGAAGATGTGGAAAATAATAAATGGGAAGGTACATTTCAGGAGAAAGAAATAAGATTCCAAAGAACTGTAGATCATACAGATCCTCATGCTTTTATATCATGAGCACTTCCTTCCAAAAAAAAGTATTGTTAAAAGCTGAAACATGAATGAAACATCACAGAATGCAATTGACTCTATTTATCAAAGGAAATTATATTATAGTTATGGGAATTATCCCTTATTCAGTTGTCTTATAATCAGACCATCAACTTGTCAGAGTTAAGGTGGGAATTTTTAATAAAAAAAAAGAAAGAGGTAGAAGAAAAAGTATGACATCTAATTAAGAATTTTAAACAAGTTATTGAAAATAAAAATAAGAAATGCTCAACAGGAATGGCATCAATACTAACTATAACCATTTTATCTAGATATTAAACTAATTCAACTTTTTGCCATGAGACCAAAAACTGCCTTAGTCAACAAACACTTGAATTATTTGCCAAATAGAGATGGCTGCCAAAGGCTACATTAATTTAGAACACAAATTCATTCAAAAATTCTTATGAAGAAGGATGAGCAATTATGGGCAGTATCATCTCATAAATCAGAAAGAAGTAGTAGAGGATAAACCAATCTAATTAATGCTTTCCAAGATATTTGACAAAGCAAAATCATCCTAAAGTCATCAAGAATGAAAATGACAAGAAGACAATAAATAGTAGGAAAATGTAAAAGACATAAAAATTATTGCAACAAACTTTTTTTTCCATAAAGGGTAGTGGAGTTACTACACTTGTCCCCTGTCATCACTATGTCTGAAGTTTTTGCAGAAAACACAAATATGTGCCACTAACAAAAACAAAGACAGGAAACATCTGGATTGTATCAGGTATATATAGAGGAGATCTGTGTGAGAGATGATACAGTTGTGAGGACATCGAGGAATTGATTTAAAGATTTCTTAAGGAGAGAAAGAAATCAAAGGCATGGAGAAAAATCTCAGACCTTATTGATTCCAAAAAAGACTGAGTAAACATCAACTATCAACCCATATGGTTACTCTCTCATCTATACAAAAGTTTAATGAGGTCATTTATATGCAGATGGGGAGGATATTTTGGATGAGGGTAATGTAGGGATCAACCAAGCTTTCTGAAATGATCTTTAAGAATGGATCACATATTTACCATCTCATAATTGATTTTAAAATTTAGATAATTTGCTATTGTGCTGAATGTTTGTTGATTAAGAAAAAGCATTCAAATTGGCTGCACAAAATGTTTTTTGTAGGATCCTTAATGACAAGGTGTCCTCCCAGCCATATATCAAGATCATTTAAGATTTCTTTGAAAATGTAACAGAAATAACCCTGTTTAATGATGTCAAGCTAATGTGGTCAAGGATGTGTTCAGTGCAGTAAATATTTATTAAATGCCTACTATTGGAAAGGTGATATGTTAGGTAATAGAGACACAAGGACTAAACTTAAGCAGATCCTGCCCTAAAGGAGCTTTCATTTTACTAGGGATCACAACACATATCCTATTCTCAAATAGATTTCTGATCTCATTGGTTGAAGTAGTGCCCTTACAATGGTATAGTCTGTATCTATCCATAAAAGACCTCCTTCCAATTTGATACTAAACCAATAATAACTCCTCTATTGGTCTGGCCAATCAAACAAGTTTCAACTCAAGCAAAGGCTGAATGAATACCTGAAAAATATGGTATAAAATGAATTTTTAAAAAAGTATCCGCCTAAAAAAAAAGTACCAGCATCTGAAGTCCCTTTCAACTTCGAGCTTCCAGAATTGTATTGTAGCACATTTTAGAGCTCCTATCCCAACTCCCACTCACCTTGATTAGTCATGTACTTAGAGAGTTGGGGTTTGTCTTTTTTCATGCTGTAACTCAATAACCCCCACAAATATTTTGAATCTGCTCTTTTAATCAGTTGATATCACTTAATCAACCAAACTCAATTAATTTTTAGAAAAGTGTGTTACTAAGGTAGTACAATAAGAACAGTTGGTAACAAAACACACTCCCTGAAGTCTGTGCTATACTCTACCCGCTAGTATGCATGAGAGTCCAGTGTGGCAGTAGTCTGATGTTAATTGGAAGATGAAAACATGGGAAGTCCTAATGAACTGAGAACTTTTGAAGTTCATGCAGTCTTTCTCCAGCTAGTGGGATAGTAGATCAAAGTTAAGATGTTGCTCATCTCTACCTTATGCAACTCCTAGGGGTATTTTGCTGGAATGCTCTCTCCTCATTCACTACTTGCTGGAATCAATCTTTTGTTTTTTCACTGGTTTGCTATTTATATAGGAGACTCATGATGCATGATCAAATTTCCTCAGCCAATTCGAACATTCCTCATGTGCAACATCATTTCAGTTCATCCATTGGCTCAATAGAGACCTATAAATTGATCAAAGCCTTTTCATATTTATTTTAGAAGCCTTTTATTGATTTGATTCAATTGAAACACATTCCTACGTGATTAAGGTATAAGGACATAGCATTTTTATCACTTACTTTAGCAATTTGATTGATTTACTCATTTGGCACCCTTATATTGTTAATCCACCTGATTGTACTATTATGATCCAGACTATATCTTTCCATTTTGTCTCTAAGCATAGCATGAATGATTTTGTGAAATGCTTTGCTGAAATCTAGGTATGCCATGTTTATAGCAGTTCCCTGATCAACCAGTCTAGTAAACCTATTCGAAAAGGAAATATGGGTCATCTGGCATCACCTTTTATGAAATATTAACGTGTTCCATTGCTTCCAAACTCATAAAAGTGGAAGGAGAAATCAGTTGAAAAATTCATACTAACATAAGGCCAGAGAGTGTACTGGTCAGTGTTAAACAACTGTCTCTTGGGAGGAAAGATAAACAACATGCTTTTAATTTTAATCTACATTATTATCATTTTCTTCATCACTTCTTAAAGTCACAAAATCAACAAAACAATAAATAAGACCCTAATATGAAGCATTTGCCAATTTCCAAGATGTGAATGTTCACAATGAAAATTTAACAATAGGCTCTTGGGAGCCAATTCAAGCAGGCGCCAGCATACACTCCTGGATGGGGCTATTATTTATACTTAGAATTCAGGGTTAGATTCTTAAACTTCCTGAAAAAGATCTATGTATCACCCTGGGAAATAAAATAATACATGAGTAGGTAGCATGTGCCTTACTAAATGTTCCTTTAGATATGTAATGCTATTTGAGCATATTTATCAAAACCAGGCAAATCAAAATAACTGTCATTATCATTTTCTTATTTTTGAATTGGGGTAGGTGCCTAGTGTACTGTCTTGCATAGAATATATATGCATTAGTTTTTTAATGAATCTTATCAAACACACCACATACATTATGAGTAATGTCTTTGGGTCAGGCTATGTTTTCAACACAACCAATGAAAAAAAAGGGCAGAAAAAGTGATGGGGAGAAAAAGTGATTTGGGAAGTGAAAAATTTCTTCAGATAAAATCTGAGTAGGACATTTGAATTTCTGGAAGGACCTTGAGTCCATTACTTACGAGGATAGGTTGAAGAGAAGATGAAGGGAGATGTAATAGCTTTTAATAATATTAAAAACCTTGAAGGGTTATCATGTAGATGAGGGATTTTGTTAATTCTTTTTGGCCCCGGAAAACATAACAAGGGGCAATGGGTGGCAGTTTTGTTTTTTCTTGATACAGTGATATTTAATTTTTTTTGGTGAGGCAATGAGGGTTAAGTGACTTGTGGTCACACAACTAGTGTCAAGTGTCTGAGGTCAGATTTGAACTCAGGTCTCCTGAATCTTGGACTGGTGCTTTATCCACTATGCCACCTAGCTGCTTCCTAGATTACTTCTTAGGTATGGATACTTCAGTTTTGAGACAATGATAAACTGCGAAGTGTCTTGAGGAAGGCAGCCATGATGCTAAAGGACCCTGAATCCATTTCTGAGAACCGGTTGAAGGAATTGGGATGTTTCACCTAGAGAAGAAAATTCTTACTCAGGGGAGACATTGTTAGTTAGTTTCAAATATTTAAATCACCTTCATGTGGAAGAGGGATTCAATTTGACCTCTTTAGCTACAGAGGACAAATGGAATGGATGGGAGTTTCCAGTAGACTAGTTTGGACTTGTCAGAAAAAACATACTCAAAGTTCTTTAGAACTTCCCAGAAGTAGAATAAGGTGCATTGAGAGGTGGTGGGTTCCCCATTCTTGGAAGTCTTCAAGAAGAGGCTGAATGACCCCTTGTTGGCTGTTGTAGTGGGTATTCCTTTTGTGTGCGGTTTGGAATGGATGGCTGCTTATGTCCCTTTCAACTCTCAAATTGTGTGATTCTGTGAAGTTGCCAAGAAAATGGCCTAGGCTTGATGCCAGGAAAAACTTAAAGCAATTACAGCTATCCAAAAGTGTAACAGCCTGCCTTGGGAGATAGTGGTTACCCCTCATTGAAAGTATTTGAGCAGAAGCTGGGGGACTATTTACTGGGTGTATTGTAGTGAGGATTCTTTATTGTATATGAGTTAGACTAGATGACTGCTAAGGTTTCTTCTAGCTATGAGAGTCTCTGATTCTTTCAGAATACCAAACTAATATGTCAGTTTTTGGGGAAATTCTATTAGTTACATCTGTTATTAGTTAATGTTTATGATGTATATTCTGAGTACATTATTCTAAAAGCTGAGACTGGGAATAGGTTTAGGAGGTGGGGGTAGCACTTGGCAGAGTCTCGTGCTCAGGGAGCTATTCATTTCCTGGAGAGGTAGCATTCAAAACAAATTTACCATCCTGACTGAGTTGGTAGAGCAGTTTGGGTTTGTAAAAATTACAGAGGTAGTTGCCAGTACGAGAAATCCCACAACGGCGGGCAAGAAGACAGGGCACTGTTAGCTACATCTACAGCACATACATACAACTATTTGTACACATACTTGTTTTAGATATAAAGACAGAATTTGGTAAAATTACAACTGGTATGTTCCCAGAACAATCTTTGGCATTGGATGGATTTTACTCTTAACAAACTAGAGAGAATCTGCCAACAATTCCATCCAGTCAATCAACAAACATTTGTTAAACATCTTCCATGTGGCAGACACTGTTCTAGGCACTGGGGACAGAAAGGCAAAAATAATCTTGTTAATCTCTCTTCTCAAGAATTTATTTTGTTTTTGAAGCAATTGGCGTGGTATATTGGCATTATAGTTTGTGTGAAAAATGTCTGTGGGTTTGGTAGATTACAGTCAGTAATCTAATATGATTTTAGGTTCTATTAAGAGGGGCAGAGAGTGATGATAACTGTGCTCTATTCTGCCCTGGTCAAACTGTACAGTGCTTTCACTGTAGTCAGTTATGGGGACCACATTTTCAGGAAAGATATTGATAAGCTGGAGAGTTCCCAGAGGGAGGGTGTCCAGGATGGAGATAGACCTTAATATCATGCCAAAATAAAGTTGGTTGAAGTAATCGGTGTTGTTTGATTTAGAGAAAAACTTGGTGGTGGAAGTGAGAGTGATCATGATAGAGCTGCCTTCAAATTTTTGAAAGGTTGTCACATGGAAAAAGAATCAGACTTGGTCCCAGAGTGTGGAACTAGGAACAATAATTAGACATTTCAGACAAGCAGATTTAGTCTCAATGTAAGGAAAAACTTTCTAACAATTAGAGCTATCCAGAAGTGGCATGGGTTCCCTCAGAAAGAAGTGGGTATAATCTAGCCTATCATTATCAAACAAAAATTAGACAAACACTTTTCAGTTTTATTGTGGTTGGAGTTCTTTTTTCTTGCATGGAGCTGACTACATATTGCCTGAGATCTTTCCTTCTTTTAAGATTTTATAGGAATGTCATTGCCTTTGATCAAGTTGATAAATTTCTGGAAATTTGATTAAGGATAAAGGAAGATGATGTTGCCAAAGGAGTAGGGTGAACAGAAGTCTAACAGAGAAGGGAGGAGTTGAGAAAAAGAAAATGAATGAGGGAATCTTCCTCCCCATGGGAGAGAACTGAAATGGAACATGTTCAGACAGGGACTGCATTGATGAGACTCTAGCATGCTTCAAAAACTTCACTGAGCATCATGAATAGATAACTCTTTCAATTCAAAATTACACTTGTTCTATTTTGCAATACTGAGAAATATTCTTGTCTTTTTTCCAGGGACTATGGTAAACAAAGTAATAACCACACAGAGCCAGGCATTCATAAACACAGCCTCAAAATCCTAGTGTGATCATAGTAGATTCCTTCCATGGCTTCTTTTTCACTTGTGGTCAAATGCAACATGTCTATGCCATTATAAAGGAGAAGTGCCAGAATGATGTGAATTTCTGCAGAATTATGGGTACTCTGAATATGAGAAGTTGCATTAGCTGGTTCTTGCCTAGTCCATTCTGTTGCTTTCAGTGCCTCATGGCTATATTTCTATCGTCGTTGTTTTTTTGCAGGGCAAAAGTGACTTGCCCAGGGTCACACAGCTAATAAGTGTCAAGTGTCTGAGGCTGGATTTGAACTCAGGTCCTCCTGAATCCAGGGCCACCTAGCTGCCCCAGCTATATTTCTGTCATACTGGTTTTGCCATGATCATAGAATGATAGAATCATATAGCATTGAAAGGGGCCCTAGAGATCACCTAGTTCAGCCTTTACCTAAGTCATGAGTAACCTGTACAACCTTGCCAATTGGTGATCATCCCTAGCTTACAGATTTCCAAGGCAGATAACTCACAAATTCTGGTTACAATCAATTCCCTTTTGGGTTTAGGGACCAACTCTATAATTATTAGGAAGTTTTTCCTGTCATGAGTTAAGATCTGTTGCTATAATTTGCACTAGTTAGTCCTAGCTCTTCCCTTGGGGACCAAATAGAAATTTAATTCTCTTTTCATAAGAGAAAGATGTGATCTTACCTCTCCTTATAATTCTTCTCTTCTTTCGGTAAAATATACCCAACTCTTTGTGGTGGCTAAGAATTGAGAATCTAAGGAATGTCCATCAATTGAGGAATGACTGAAAAAGCTGCAGTATATGATTGTAGTGGAATGGTATTGTGCTGTAGGAGATGACAAACAGGATGATACCAGAAAAACCTGGAAAGACTCATATGAACTGATGTATAGTGAAATGAGCAGAACTGGGAGGACATTGTGCACAGTGACAATAGTATTGTTCTATGAGCAATTATGAATGACTTAACTACTCTCAGCAATACAGCGATCCAAGACAATCCCAAGGGACTAATGACGAAGCATACTATTCACCCCCATCGAAAGAACTGATAAAAAGAGCACTTGTGGATTGTACGTATATAACCTATATCAGATTGGTTGATGTCTTGTGGAAGGGGGAAGAAAGGAGAAAAATTTGGAACTCTAAATCTTATGAAAATGAAAATGAATGGTGAAAACTACCCTTACATGTAAGTGGAAAAGATACGATAAATGTTTGTTTGTTGCAAAAAAAATTGTATACACACCCACACCCACCCACCCACCCACACACACACAAAATCCTCAAATCTCATTTAGTGTTATTTAATGTTTCTTGGCATCTTGAAAAATTTATATAAATTTATATAACAGCAAAGTGGAATTTATTGGAAAATGTTCTGTCAGAAAAAGCTGCCATTTTGATAGTAGAAGGTAGAGAAACAAGTTAACTTTACCTCTTAAAGTGCCTTTTATATTTTACATATCCTGGAATCACTTTTTAACTGACCAGTTTTTTGGTTTTATTGCATGAACCAATTCAAACAGATTTAGAATTCTTTCTAATAAATGACACCCATTGTTCCAGCCTGCTGAAATTATTTTGGAGCCTGACCCTGTTGTCCAACATGCTAGCTATCCTTCCCAGCTTGGCATCATATGGAAATCTTATAAAGATGTCATCTGTGACTTCCTGCAAATCACTGATTTTTAAAAAGCTGATTATTTGAGTCCATCATTTGTAAACAGCCTACTATATTCAGAGCATGCTGATAAATGCTAGGGAAGATTAAAAAATAATTGCCATGTTTTCTGTCCCTATAGAAAAGAGAAATAGCATGACACACATAAATGTGCATAATTATATATCAAGATAAATGCTCAAAGAAACATACAAGATTCTGTGTTAAGTCTAAGGAAAGAAAAATCATTTCTGCCTGAGGAGGCATTCAGAGCCACCCCTCACTTTAGTATTTTAACAATCATCAGGAAGTTACCTAATCTCTAAAATTAGCTCTTAAAGCTTAAATACACTTCCTTTGTTACTTCCTGACCATCATAACAAAAGTACCTTAAAAGAGAGTAAATATTAAGAGCATGTAGGAGAATAGTATTGGAGAAAAAAAAGTAGCAGATTAAAAAAAATAAAATTTGTATTTTTGTAATGATTTTTGTTAGGAATTAATAACAATGTAGCAAGTTTTTCTTATTATGAGTATTAATAAATCTCATCTCTTTCTCATTGTGTCTTTTTTAAAGCATTATTTGTCTTGACAGTGTGTGAGTTTTTGCCTTATAGCTGTTTGTTTGGAACCAAATAAGAATAGTGCTACTACTGGTTTTTCTAGCTCATCTTTATAACCTCCACTTCAGTATCAAACTTGTGGCCCGGTGAAGCCTAATCCAGATTAAATTTAAAAAAGTACAACAAAAATTAGAAAACCACATATTAACATTATCTAAGTCAATATGCAATGCACAGAGATCCTTATGTATGGTTTAATGGCCCCTATTTCATATCACCCTTGCACAGGGGCCATGCTAATGTTCTCTGTATCATTCC
This sequence comes from Dromiciops gliroides, assembly GCF_019393635.1. Taxonomy (NCBI): domain Eukaryota; kingdom Metazoa; phylum Chordata; class Mammalia; order Microbiotheria; family Microbiotheriidae; genus Dromiciops; species Dromiciops gliroides. Next base: position 79,463,151 of record NC_057864.1, read on the forward strand.
AATTTTAGTATATGTGCTGCCAAAGTGAGCACCGCTATTTCTAGTTAAGTTTGATACCACTGGGCAGCTAGGTGTACAGTGGATAAAGCACTGACCTGGATTCAGGAGGACCTGAGTTCAAATTCGGCCTCAGACACTTGACACTTACTAGCTGTGTGACCCTGGACAAGTCACTTAACCCTCATTGCCCTGCCCCCCCCCAAAATTTAAAATTTAAAAAAAAGTTTGATATCACTGTACTGAAAAATTCTGTGGAATTGAATTCTGCAGCCAAGATGATTGAAGAATATCAAGCTACCTTGTACACCTTGCCCTCATGTTATATATTTGTTGAATTTGCCCAAAAGTGGAGAAATAATGGGAAAAAATCTCCAGTTATTATTATTTAGCTTTTATGTAGCTTCTTCTATTCATTGTCAAATTCTGGTAACCTGTATAATTTCTACTCTAGAAATATGGGGGAATTACAAGGTTTCCTTCAATCTCGGAATGTCCTTTACTCTGGAAATGAGTTAACAGAGGAGTACATGAACTCATTTAGTTGTTTTGAAAACCATCAGCACTCCATTCATATTCTATTCCACTCATCTTTAAAATATATAAGACAGGGGCAGCTAGGTAGCACAGTAGATAGAGCACTGGCCCTGGATTCAGGAGGACCTGAGTTCAAATCCAGCTTCAGACACTTGACACTTACTAGTTGTGTGACCCTAGGCAAGTCCCTTAACCCCAATTGCCTCACCAAAAAAAAAAAAAAAGATATGACAACTCTTTCCTTAGGACTTGGTTTCAGATCATTTTGGTAGTACCCAGTTCGATCAGATTCTGAATTTTATTTCTACATTTTTTTATCCTCTTTCAACATTTTTTTTCTTTTCTATGTCTCTCAAGTAATTTCTGGATTTGTTTGAATGTCATTAATGCTTAATATGAACCATTCAAATACTGACATGGAAGTCATTACTCTTATTGGAGTGCTGATATGTGTATACTACTTAATTTTCTGTGTTTCTTTTTTTCCTCTTTGATTGTATTAGAGGACTCTTTGCCCAGCACACACAAAAAGTATGAGGAAGTTTTTTCTGATTCCTTTGCTCTGAGGAAATGGCCATCGCTAACTGGAGATAGCTGTGGTTGGTCCTTAAAACTTCATTCTTGGGGTAAAATATAAAACTGAATTCCTGCATTTTTTTGCCTTTAAAGATCTTAAAACTTTTCTTTTTCTTAGAATAATGTTTTTTTCTGGCCAAAGACCTGCTTAAGTAATAACATCCTAACTTAAAGCCTATGTTACAGTTTTAAAGGTATTCTTTACTTCCTGTTCTAAACAGCTAGGTAACTGCTGAATTCATGCTCTTGATTGTTTCCATATCCCGCATAAGTGGTCCATGAAGTTAAATGATCCCTTCATGGTAATCACCCAATCTTTAATTTGGATGAGTGTATATGTTTAAGGTTATCGTACAGTTCCATATCAACATGAGTAATCTTTTTGGGTGGTAGGACACATAGCCATTAGATTAAATATGAGATAGTGTGATATATGTTAATATATCATTAAATGTAATTTTATGATACAAACCAAGAGCATTACTTCCTTGCCAAAACAGTCATTGAGAGTCTTTCAGTAGTCATGAAAATTGCTTGCTTTATTGTGAGTCTGATTATTTTCAGTTAAATGAGTTCTGAGCTATACTTGGCTCAGATTTAAGTCAATGTCAGAAACAAGTCCTGTTTTAGTAGATTAAATGCAGACAGTTTCTCCTTGAGCAGTGGTGCTGGACAGCAGCATTTTTAGCAAAATGAGAAGTTAGAAAAGCTAAGAGGATATGTGTGGGAAATAACAATCATGTTCAAAAGAAGTAAGTGTAGTTTGAACTCATTTAGATCATAGAGAAAAACAGGCATGGGATTTAATGATATTACTGAGAAAATATTTTATAATGTTTTGCATATGTTGAATTCTGAAGAACTTTAAAGTATGTTGAGATACTCCAGTTCCTTTTTGGAATGTCAAGTTTTATTTATAAAACTGATACTTTTTCATGCAAAAATTTTGAGAAGGTGATAATGAAGGATGTAGAAGAGGTTACTTATGGGTTGATTTTTGTTAAGGATCCTTACTTTGTATACTCTGTGTTTGCCATTTTGCATTTTCACTACAAAAAGACACTATGGGAAGTTTTGTTTTCTGAACTCAAGTTCTGTCTGCCAATTTGATTTGGGTACCCTATCAACTTTCCTTTAGGCCATTCTATATATAAATTGATGCCTGGTAATGTAAACTTTATCTGCTAAGAAAGCATATGTAATTTATGTTCTAGGATGCCAATTTGCTGAGTAAAAAATGAAAATTCAGAGTAAAATCTTATTAGATTTTATTACTCCTATAGTCTCATAATATAGACATGGTCCTTAGCCTATAAATATTGTCAAAGATAATGACAATATAGATAAGTAAATAGGGACTGGATGGGTGATTTCCTGGAATGAGGAAACTTTCTCTACCAATGCAGGTTGGTAAATTCTCTGAAACTTAGAGAGTTGCCAGAGCTTGTGACTTGTCTGAGATCACATAGCCAGTTTGTGTCAGAGGAACTGAACATAGGTCTTTGAACTCTGTAGCCAGCTCTCATATTCTCTTGCCCAACAAAATTTTGGTTATGAGAACTCCAAAAGATAAAAAGAGAATTAAGAGGAAAAAGTGAGAACTAGGTATAACCTAACTTTTTTATAGTTTTTTGTCTTTGTTAATATCCCTTCAAAAATTCTCTTTAGTTTCTTAGATTGGAGGATTGGAGAGGTGTGAAATAATTTCTTTTAATTATGACTTTGTGCACATGTGGTATTCAGTTCCCAGTCAGATGTGAGGTGTGTGTGAGATGTCTTACCATTAAAGAAAAGTGACGTGGTTCAGGGAAGGTGGAGGTATTGGCTTATCAGGGTCAGAGTGGCAGAGGAAGGGTAGAATTTAACCCAAATGAATAAAAATTAAAAGAATTATTGATGTGTAGGTGAAAAGTATAGGCTTATAGAGAATAATCTTTATTAGTTCATTTATTTATTTTCCCAATTACATGTAAATACAATTTTTAACATTTGTTTTTCAAAGTTTTGAGTTCCAAATTGTTCCCTCCCTTCCCCTTCCCCCTCACTGAGAAGGAAAACAATTGTATATAGGTAATACATATGCAGTCATGCAAAACATATTTCTATATTAGTCATATTATGATAGAAAATGGATAAAAAATTTTTTTTAAAGTGTGCATCAATCTTCATTCAGACTCCATCAGTTCCTTCTCTGGAGGTGGATGCCATTTTTCATCACAAATCCTTTGGAATTGTCTTAGATTACTGTATTCCTGAGAAGAGCTAAATCTTTCCCATTTGATGATCATACAATATTGCTGTTACTGTGTACAGTGTTTTCCTGATTCTGCTCATTTCACTTTGCATCAGTTCATGTAAGACTTTCCAGTACTTTCTGAAAGCATTCTGCTTATCATTTCTTATAGTCCATTAGTATTCCATCATAATAATATAAAATAATTTGTTCAGCCATTGTCCAATTGATAGGCATTCCCCTCAGTTCCAATTCTTTGCCACCATAAAAAGAGCTGCTATAAATATGTTTGTATATATGTTATTTTCCTTTTTAAAAAAATCTATGAGGGGCAGCTAGGTGGCACAGTGGATAAAGCACCAGTCCTGGATTCAGGAGGACCTGAGTTCAAATCTGGCCACAGATACTTGACACTTGACACTTGTTAGCTGTGTGACCTTGGGCAAGTCACTTAACCCTCATTGCCCAGCCCCCCCCCCAAATCTGTGAGATACAGCCCTATTAGTGGTATTTCTGAGTCAAAGGATATGCGTGGTTTTATAGCCCTTCGGATATAGTTCCAAATTGTGAACTGATCCAACAATTCTAAAGAACAACTTCAACAACAGTATTTTAGGGTCCCAATTTTCCCACATTCCCTCCAACATTTGTCATTTTCCTTTTCTGTCACATTAGACAATCTCATAGGTATAAAGTGGTACATCAGTGTTGTTCTTTTTTTTTTTCTTTTTTTTTTTTTAGTGAGGCAATTGGGGTTAAGTAACTTGCCCAGGGTCACACAGCTAGTAAGTGTCAAGTGTCTGAGGCCGGATTTGAACTCAGATATTCCTGATTCCAGGGCCGGTGCTCTATCCACTGCGCCACCTAGCTGCCCCTATCAGTGTTGTTCTAATTTTCATTTTTCTAATAAATAGTGATTCAGAACATTTTTCATATAGCTATAGATAGTTCTGATTTCTTTGTCCAAAAACTGCCTGTTCATATCCTTTGACCATTTATCACTTGGGGGGGATGACTTGTATTCTTATAAATTTCACTCAGTTCTCTGTATATTTGAGAAATGATGCCTTTATCATAGAAACTTTATATAAGGTTTTGTTAACAATTATGATTACTCTGTATATTCCTCCATCCTATTATCCCCTTATATCCTTCTCTCTGTACTTTCACCCTGTCTCTCCTCAAAAATGTTTTGCTTCTGCCTACCACCTCCCCAGTTGTCCCTCCCTTCTATCAGCTGTTCCCCTTAAGTGTCCCTTTTTCTTCCTACTTTCCTGTAGGGTAAGATAGATTTCTTTGTTGTTTCTTGATTTCTCATAAAGTCATTATCTTCCATTTACTCAATCCTAATTTTTAAGGTGTTATTTTCTTCAAAGAGCTTTTGTACCTCCTTTTCCACTTGGCCAATTTGGCTTTTCAAGGCATGCTTTTACTCATTGGCTTTTTGTATCACTTTTGCTATTCAGCCTAGTCTGTTTTTTAAAGTGTTATTTTCTTCAGTATTTTTTGTGTCTCCTTTACCAAGCTGTTGACTTTTTTTCCTGATTTTCTTGCATCACTGTCATTTCCCTTTCCATTTTTCCCCCTACCTCTCTTACTTTATTTTCAAAATCCTTTCTGAGCTCTTCTATGGCCAATTCAGTTCTGAGACCAATTCATATTTTTCTTAGAAGCTTTGGATGTAGGAGCTTTGACTTTATCTTCTTCTGAGGGTGTATATTGTCACCATAGAAACTTTCTACAGTCAGAATTTTTTTCTGTTTGCTCATTTTCCAAGCCTATTTCTTTAACTTTTTTGTTGAAATGGGACACTGCTCCCAATGTGGAGGGCACACTGTTCCAAGCTTCAGGGGGTTTGTGCAGCTGTTTTCAGAGAGACTTCTGGAATTTGTAAATTTTTAGTTCTTCCAAGGTGGTATGATTTAAGGAGAAGTATGTTTACTACTCTCCTGGCCTGTGCTCTGGTCTGCAAGCAACTTCAGGCCTGCTTTTCTACCCCAGAACTATCAACAGAGTCCTGTTCCACTGTGGCTGCAAGCTCTGGTGTGCTTGTGTTCCTCTCCAGCCTGTGTCAGCCACCCAAGATTGTGACTTAGATCTGAATATGGGTAAAACCACAAATTCCTTCCCCGGTGCTAGCAAAGAGACCCCTGTAATTTCCTTCTGGCCAGCTGTTCAACTCCCTTACCATTTGTGGGCTAAGGTTTCCAGAAGCAGTTGCTGCTGCTGTTAATCCAGAGGCTCCTGATGCCTACTCCTGGTTTGCTGGGACTAGGTCTGTGCTGGTACAGCCTGCACAGGACTGTGCACCACTCTCGCCCTGGTACAATAGGCCTTTCCTTTATTTTATTTATTTATCTATCTATCTATCTATCTATCTATCTATCTATCTATCTATCTATCTATTTATTTATATATATATATATATTTTTTTTTTTTGGTGGAGCAATGAGGATTAAGTGACTTGCCCAGGGTCACTCAGTAAGTGTCAAGTGTCTGAGGCCAGATTTGAACTCAGGTCTTCCTAAATTCAGGGCTGGTGCTTTATCCACTGCACCACCTAGCTGCCCCACAACAGGTCTTTCCTGCCAACATTCTAAGTTGTCTTTGGCTAGAAAAGTATTTCACCCTGTCCTTTTGTGGTTTCTGCTGCTCCAGGAATTGTCTTATGTCATTATTTGAAGCTATTTGGAGGGGTTTTGGGGAGAACTCAGGTAGGTCACTTCCTTTTCCTCCACCCTCTTGGTTCCGTCCCATGTAAGATAGATTTTTCTCCTCAACTGAGTGTGTATGTTAAATTCTTCTTTGAGCCAATCCCAAAGAAAGGAAGGTTCAAGCATGCCCTGCCACTCCCAATCTTCTCCTCCACTGTAAAAGCTCTTTTGTACCTTTATTTTTTATAAAATTATTTTATTATTTTCTAGTTACATAAGTTTCTATAAGATTTCTAATTATAAAATTTCTCTCCCTCCCTTCCCTCCCTCTTCCCCAAGACAGCAATCTCATATAGGTTATATGTGTACAATCACATTAAACCTATTTCTGCATTAGTCATGCTGTGAAAGAAGAAGCAGAGCAAAAGGGAAAAACCTCAAAAAAGTAGAAATAGTATGGTTCAATCTGGATCTAGATTGCACAGTTCTTTTTTATCTGGATTTGGAGATCATTTTCCATCACGAGTCCTTTGGAACTATCTTACACCATTGTATTGCTGAAAGAGTCAAGTCTATCACAGTTGATCAACACACAATGTTGAGGATACTGTGTACAATGTTCTCCTGGTTCTGCTCATCTCACTCAGCATCGCTTCATGTAAGTCCTTCCAGCTTTCCCTGAAATCTGCCTGCTCATCATTTATTCACATTGATTTTTAAAAAACTTTGTGTTCTAAATTTTCTTCCTCCCTCCTTCCTCACCCCTTCCTATGGAATCATGCAACTGAATATAAGACATACATATGCAGTTATGCTAAACATCTTCACATTAGTCAAGCTGTGAAAGAAAATAGACAGAATAACTTTAGAAAGTGGAACTAACAAATAAAATTATACTTCAATCTGTATTTAGATACTATCAGTTCTTTCTCTGTTGATGGTTTGCATTTTTCATACGTCCTTCTGATATCATCCTGCTCATCATTTTTTTCATAGTTACTATTGCTAACTATATTACCCTCCATCCTATTCCCTCCCCTTGATATTTACTCTATTTTCTATCTTCTTTCACCCTATCCCTCCTCGAAAGTGTTTTGCTTCTTACTGCCCCCTCCCCCAATCTGCCCTCTTTTCCTTCACCTCTCCCCCCATTTTCCTTCCCCTTCCACTTTCCCTCAGGGCAAAATATATTACTATACCCACTTGAGTGTTTATGTTATTTCCTCTTTGATACAATTCTGTTGAAAATAAGGCTCAGGGGCAGCTAGGTGGTGCAGTGGATAGAGCACCGGCCCTGGAGTCAGGAGGACCTGAGTTCAAATCTGGCCTCAGACACTTGACACTTACTAGCTGTGTGACCCTGGGCAAGTCACTTAACCCCAATTGTCTCACTAAAAAAAAAAAAAAAAAGTAAGGCTCACTCACTCACCTGTTCCTTCTCCATTTTCCCTTCCACTCCATAAGCTTTTTCTTGTTTCTTTTATGTGAGCTACTTTACACCCTTATACCTCTCCCTTTCCCTTTCTTCCAGTGCATTCCTTTTACCCCTTAACTTTATTTGAAAGATGTCATCATGGGTCAGCTAGGTGACACAGTGGACAAAGCACCAACCCTGGGCCAAGGAGGCCCTGAGCCTAAATTCAGCCCCAGACATAAAACACCTCACCCTGCCTGCCCCACAAAAAATAAGGATAAATGCTTTATAGATATCATCCCTTCATATTCATTTCACACCTGTGCCCTTTGTCTAAGTATATACCTTTCGGCTTTGTACCTCTTTTATGTGAGATAATTTACCCCATTATACCTCTCCCTCCTTCTCCCAGTGCATCCCTCTTTCTTAATTTTCTTAGTATTTATTAATTAATTTCATTTTTTGAATATAATTTCATCCTAGTCAACTCATACCCATGCTTTCTGTCTGTGTGTATTACTTTTTTTTTTTTTTTTGGTGAGGCAGTTGGGGTTAAGTGACTTGCCTAGGGTCACACAGCTAGTAAGTGTTAAGTGTCTGAGGCCGGATTTGAACTCAGGTCCTCCTGACTCCAGGGCCAGTACTCTATCCACTTGTGTATATTCCTTTTGACTGCCTTAATAATCATAAAATTATCAGGAGTCATAAGTATCATCTTCCAATGTAGAAGTATAATTAGTCTGACTATATTGAATTCCTTATGATTGCTCTTTCCTGTTTACTTTTTTTATGCTTCTCTTGAGTCTTGTAATTGAAATTCAAATTTTTCTATTCAGCTTTGGTCTTTTCATCAGGAATGCTTGAAAGTCCTCTATTTCATTAAATATCCATTATCCCCCTAGAAGAATTATGCTCTGTTTTTCTGGGTAGGTGATTCTTGGTCTGTAAGTTTTCAGTTCTTCCAAGGTGATATGATCTAAGGAGAGATGTGAACACTGCTCTGCTGGCCTGTGTTGTGGTCTCTGAGTGACCTCAAGCCCTCTTTTCTGCCCTGAAACTGTGACCATGGTCTTGGTTCCCCTGGGACCACATGCTCTTGTGCATATGGGCAAAGCAACAGAATCCTGCATTCCCATTCTAGCAAAAGATGCCTTGTAATCTTCTGACCAGTTGGCTGAACCCATTACTGTCTGTGGGCTGAGAGCTCTGAAAGCTGCCACTGCTGATTCAGTTCTCATCAAGTCCTGCTACTGGCTTGCCAGGGCATGACCTGTGCTTTACTGCCCTCCACTCTCTTCCCAGTGAGAAAGACCTTTCCTGACAACTTTCTTAATTATCTTGGCCTAGAAAATTGTTTCACTCCATCCTTTTGTTTGTTCAGCAGTTCTACAATTCATTTTGAGGCATTATTTTTAAGTTGTTTGGAGGGGAATATGGGAGAATTCAAATGAGTTTTTGCCTTTACTTCACCATTTTGGTTCTGCTCCCATGAATGGTTTTAAATTACCCTTGCAAATGTATTCCAATACTTCTAATTGAAATTTCCTTTCTGGATGGGCTATTCTACTAAGTACTCTCTGAATTAAAGGTAGGTTTTTTCCACATGCCCACTTCTGCATATTCTCTTCTTCCCCTTCCTTCTCTCCATCATAATAGCAGTTCACATTTGTATGAAACTTATACTTTTACAAAGCACTTCTCCCCACCTCCACAATAACCTTGGGAGGTAAGTAGGGCAAGTATCTACATTTTGTAGATGAAGAAAATGAGGTTCTGAAAGGTTGGATGGCCTCTAGGATCTTGGAATAATCACTGTACCTATTTCTGCTTTAGTTTGCTCATTCGTAAAAGTAGGAGGCTGGACTGCATCTGTATTCCCCCTTTAGCCACTTCCTGGTCTTTGTCTTTGTTTCTTCAGCAGCTAGGACAACAAAGAGTAGGTACTAAAGAAATGTTTGTTGAATCTAGTATTTCTTTATATATATATATATAATATGATCGTACTTGTTGCAGCTCTTGATATAACTTGAAAAACACATTATTTTTTTTTAGTGGAATCTTTAAATATGTTTGGGGAGAAAAAAAGATCAGAATACAAGATAAGAGAATATTGCAAATGAATTAGCAACCATAACTTGAAATACTGAATTCATTGAATAAGCTGTGAATGACATTGCCAAAAAATACCTATGAGCAGTTTAGCATGACAGTTCTTCAACCACTGCTCTCCAACCCTATTCCCAATAGGCAGCACAAAATATTGCCTTATTATCAAGGAAACACAGCAAGAATAAGAAAATTGTGAGCAACACAAATTCTGTTATTGTAAAGGAAAAAGGAAGTGAAGGAAGGGAAATAAATCTTGCCAAGTGACCCAGAAAAAAAAAAACTTGACTGTGACTTTCCCCCCATTATTTTCTCAAGTTCAATTCAAGAATTCAGATTAAGAGAACAATGACTAAAAATGTGTGTGGAGGGGGGGAGGTTTGATTCAAATCCCATTTAATAAATTCATAGGAAAATGGATCTATAGGTATTATATAAAAGAGAAAACCCTTCTTTAACTCCATTTTCAATGAGTTTTTTAAAATTAGAAGTTCATTTCACGTTGGAGATATGTATGTGTGTATGTATGTATGTATAAAAACTAATTTTGCTTTGCTTTATAAAAGGAACTATGCTTTTGGGGAGAAAATTGGCTTTTATTCATCTGCCACAGTAGTTGAATATAACTAAAATGGGAAACCTTTTGAATAACAATCATAATGATAGGAGAAAACTTTTAAACAATGCTTATTTAGATCTTCATCCCCTGATTCTGTGCATTTTGTTTTCCCTGATTATTTCCCCATACCTGAAATTCTGTCCCTTCAGACAAGCCTTATGGCTTTCCTGGTTCCCAAATCTTAGCTAAAATCCTTCCTCATGCCTTTCCTGATTTTCCTTAATGTTAAATTCTTCCCTCTAATTTTTCCTGTGTGTATCATATTTGCAATAGTCTCTCCCATTAAATAGTGAGCTCCTTGAGGTCAGAGACTGGTTTTGCCTTTCATGGTATCCCCAGTTTATCACAGTGTAGTCTGTGGTTAAAAATGCCTCCTGATTTGTCTTGACTGAATGATTCCTTAAGCTGAATCTTTATACTGCTGAAACCAGCAAATTGACATGGCCATTAAAATACATATACCCAAAAGGGAAAGGATTGAAGTTCTGGGATCTCTGTGTGAAGTTAAGGGATTCTCAGGTTTGGCATACCTTATCATGCTCAGACAATAAGAAAGAACTCAGTTGTATTTGCAGAAGACCCCTCCCCCCATATAATTTTGGCCTGGTATGAAACCTTCATGAACAAAGAGACAACGCTGAGTAAAACTGCCTTATAGCGAAGGATATTGGTTGCCACCCGAAGTATTAGAATGAAAGTAAGCAGTGGGGAAGATATGTGTAGATTTTGCCATGCATGCGGTTAGTTGTATACTCTCTTCCAGAGTAAGGTATATGATGCTACAATCAACTCTTCATACTCTTCATTGTTTCTCAGAAATAAGGCATCAGTTGCTAAAAGTATCTTGTGTAGTTGTGCAATTATTTTTGGTAGCCTTTTTTCCTGTTTTGTTGTTACACTAGATAGTCACAGATAATAATTACAGTAAAGGCTAAACTTCTATCATTGATTACTGTTCTATTTACCTCAATTCTCTGCATTCCAGAAGAGGGGAAGTTTTTGCAATATAAAATTACCCTGGAGCCTCAACCTGCCATTATTTTTCTATTTCCATTTGAGTTGCCTCAGTAGTTCTTAAATGCTCCTGAATTATACCACAACGTAGCTGACAAAGCAGGCTGACTTTATTCATGCCAATTTATGTGTCAAGTAGCAACTGGCTGGTATACAGTTTTTCCTGTTATATAGTCATCTGCATAACATAACTTTGTTGTGTTGTTGCTTAGTTGCTTTTCAATCTAGTCTGGCTTTTTGTGACTCCATTTGGGATTTTCTTGATAAAGATACTGGAGTGATTTGCCATTTCCTTCTCCAGCTTATTTTCCAGCAAACTGAGTTGCCCAGGGTCACACAGTTAGTAAGTGTCTGAAGCCAAATATGAATTCATGAAGATGAGTCTTCCTTACTCTAGGCCCAGTGATCTATCCACTGTACCAACTAGCTGCCATAACAATACAGAACAACACAACACAACCTTATTTATTTTAAAAGAATTTAGGGCCTCCATTTATCACATAGCAGGGAATATGACTTTTATACCACTTGTTACTTTTGCTTCATAAAAAATATAGATTGTTCCGTTGCTTTCCATTCTTTTTCAACATTCCATGCCCATCCTACAAGGTGTTTAATACTCTAACATGTTATAGGGAATGGAAAGAAGCATCTTATACTTTCATTTCTGAAGGAAATTATATAGATTTTAGAATATGCATTTCATTTCTTTTCTAGATTACTTCATTTTTTAGGTCCTTCTTTGCATATGTATGCTATAGCTGTAAGAGAGAACTGTTAATAATCAATATCTTGAGGGACCCAAGGATCTCCCCTTCTTTCTTAGTCCTTTCTCCCTTCTCCACTCAAGTTCTAAGTTCTCCTAGAAAGGAAGGTTCATCTGGCTCAAACCAGACGCAAGGCCACAAAGGAGCCTTGGATCCTCCTTTTGTCTAGATAGCCCAAGGACTTTATTGATTAGATTAAACCACACCTAGAGGAAACCTATTTTGTCCTGATCAGCTTGAGTGTGTGTGTGTGTGTGTGTGTGTGTGTGTGTGTGAGTGATATATTCTTTCTCTAAGGTTATGCCTGAACTTCATTTTAATATAATCCCCCTCCAATCATATCAACCAATTAGATTTGAAGAATGTTAACCAATTAGATTTGATTGCTGTGTGATGGACCTCCTATAGTGGGAAGAGTATATGAACTGAGACCCAACTTCAAGGATCTTTCATCTGAGAGAAGGCCATAGAACCTCCTTTTATTAATAACCTACCAGCCTTATTAATAAAATGATTAAATTACTCAAACTATGTCTTCTATTTTTAATCATCACAGCACATTTTGGAAAAAGCTGATTTGAAAGTATAAAGCACTTCGTAAGGGCTTTTGTTTTATGATTCTTTTCTTAAATAAAACAGAAAGGTCTTTTTTTCTGATATCATGAATATAGTATTAAGGTTACCAGTGCATGGAAGGAACTTTGCCCAAGATCTTTCTATTTTTCTTCTACTAGGTGTTCTGCCAATTGTAGTATAAAGTGTGTTCTTAATTTGAAAGATTTTAGTACTCATTAGGTATAGTGTTGGACAAATCAAGTTGATATGAATTGATTAGTCATTAAGAATTTGTAGACAATGAAAAATAATTCAAAGAATGATTCTGGAAGCAAGGATTAAAATATTGTTATATTTTACAATCTAACTTTTAATTGCTTCCATTATTCAGTTTTCTTTGGTCCCTATCCACTATTCAGTGCTACTTAGCCATTGAAGTCACTTCTTATCACCCACTTAACCTACTGGTTTTCGGCAGAAGTAGTAGCATAACTATTAATAATAGAAGTAAAGGTGACAGTCATAAAAATTGTGGTTGTGGGTAAAGTAGTAAAATAGTATGTGAAGTGGGAAGTAGTGATTAGAGAGGTAGGCCTAGCTGAGTAGCAGAGAAAATAGTAGTGGAAAGTGAACTACCATTATCTTATATCTTAAAGCATGGCATGTTTTAACTTCCAAAGTGCTTATAAATTCATTATTTCACTTGGTATATGGTGTCATCTCAATTCTGAAGATGAAGAAATGGAGACAGGTTTATGGACCCTGCTATGCTCATAGTAGCAGAACTGAGATGTTAGGTACCTGAGTCCAGCGTCCTTTATAGTATACCATTGTTGATGATCAACTGTGATAGACTTAGCTTTTCTCAGCAATACAGTGAAACAAGACAATTCCAAAGAACTCATGATGGAAAATGCTCTCCACATCCAGAAAAAAGAACTTTGGAATCTGAATGCAGATTGAGCCATATAATTTCTACTCTTTTTTTTTTCTTTTTTGAGATTTTCCCCTTTTGTTCTGATTCTTCTTTCACAACATGACTAATGCAGAAATATGTTTATGTGAATGTACATATATAACCTATATTAGATTGCTTTCTATCTTGGGGATGAAGGAGGGAAGGGAGGGTGGAAGAAAAATTTGGAAACCAAAATCTTATGAAAACAAATGTTGAAAACTATCTTTACATGTAACTGGAAAAAATAAAATACTATTAACATTAAAAAATAATTAAAAAATAAAAAATATAGTATACTGGGGCATCTAGGTGGCACAGTGGATAAAGCACCGGCCCTGGATTCAGGAGTTCCTGAGTTCAAATCTGGGCTCAGACACTTGTCACTTACTAGCTGTGTGACCCTGGGCAAGTCACTTAACCCCCATTGCCCCGCAAAAAAAAAAAATATATATATATATATATATGTATATATATATATATATATATATAGTATACCATTGTACCAAATTTACCTATACCCATGATTCCCTTTTTTAATGTGAAGAATTGAAAATTGGCTTTAAGCCTTTGATGTTTTTCTTAATACATTTTATGAAATAATAATTTGAATAGTAAATAGGTATGAAGCTATATAAGTAAAATGTCTTTGGATGCTGCCTACAAGTTTTTTATTAACTCACTTTGAATTTTTTTTTCCTTAGAAATTGGGCCAGTAACAATTACCACAGATCCTAAGAAATTCCAGTATGAACTCAGAGAACTCTATGTTCAGGTAAGTTGTTGACTTCCTCTCCTTCTTATTCTTCCTCTTTTGTAAATAAATAAATAAATAAACAAACAAACAAAAACATTGTGAGCTTTTGTTTCCATATTTCTTGCTTCATTACTTTTTGTTATTTTTTATATATTATTGAGCTCATTTTGTTTTTCTATGTTAAAGGTTGCCTATATTGACCATTTGGGATAAAAATGATGACTGGTAATTCAGGTATTAGAAGAGATGAGTAAGTCTAGCCAGTATCATCTCCCAGTGCCATTTCCTGAATGTACAAAAATCAACAAATTAAGTCAACAAACATTTTTAAGCACTTAATACTTTGTGCCAGGCACTATGCTAAGTGCTGAGTATACAAATTCAAGTAGGAAGAAGAATAGCACATGGTCTCAAGGAACATATGTTATAACTGGAAAAAACAATACATTAATGGAAGCTGAACAAATTGGGGGAAGGTACGTGTTTCCAATTGCATAAGTCCAGAGAGTTGGGAGTACTTCTGAGAGAGGAATGAAGATATGGCTGACCTGGGCATGCTCCTTAAAATGGAGGTTCTACACTGTTTCAGTTGAATTTTACAATAATACAATGGTTTGAATGCAAGTATTATGTTCTCTATTTTACTGATGAGGAAACTGAGGACCAAACAAGTGACTTGCTCATGGTCACGAGGCCAATAACTGTCAGAGGCAGACTTTAAACCTCAGTCTTTCTGAGACCATGCTTAACACTACCAAAGGTTTCCTGTGTCTTTTGGAGATGCGTTGGAAATCACTTCCATCATCTCCAATGAGAACCCAGCAACTATCTCCCTATATAGTAAGTTCGTTGGCGGCAACTTCCTTATCTCTTCTTAGGAAACGTCAATATTGATATATCTCATTTAATAAGGGATTAGATCATTTCACTGGACCAGGATCTCCCATTTAAGGTACTAGTGGTTAAATAAATATTTATAGACCACCTAAAGATCAAATGATTCTTAGCACACCCTGAATACTTAACACACATTGCCTATTGCACTTCACTAGTGAAAGGGGTTCAGAGTGAGATGAGACCTCTTAATATTTTTATTTCTTTCATGAGTTGGCCTGGCCAAAGAATGCATTATCTAATGGCTAACCTACCGGTTATGATACTCTCCAAAGACAGAACTGATCCGGGATAACAGGCAGATACAGCCTGTTGTTTGTGTTATCCTGGAATAGCCTTCGAAAATCCTAGTTCATTTTGAATAGCATGCTAAGATGCCATAGTAGATCTGTTTGTGGAAGAGAGACTTTCTCTGAGAAGGAAAGTAAATGCTTTTGCAAGTGATTTTTTATAAGTCAAACAGTCGGAGTGTTTCTTAAGCACTTATTCTGTGCTAGGCACTGAGCTAAGTGCTGGGAGTACAAAGAAAGGAGAGGACGCCCCTCCCCACCCCAAGAGTGTGCACTTTATTTTGTTTTTTATCAAATATCTTTTAAAAAAACTTTAGGGAGCAGCTAGGTGGCGCAGTGGATAGAGCACCAGCCCTGGAGTCAGGAGTACCTGAGTTCAAATCCGGCCTCAGACACTTAACACTTACTAGCTGTGTGACCCTGGGCAAGTCACTTAAAACCCCAATTGCCTCACTAAAAAACAAAAAAACAAACAAAAAAAACTTTATTATTTTCTAGTTATATGTAGAGATAGTTTTCAACATTTGTTTATATAAGATTTCTAGTTTCAAATCTTTCTCCCTCCCCAAGACAACAAGCAATCTGATATAGGTTATATATATATACAATCACATTAAACATATTTCCGCATTAGTCATGCTGTGAAAGAAGAATCAGAACAAAAGGGAAAAGCCTCATAAAAGGAAAACAAAAAAGTAGAAATAGTATGGTATAATCTGTATCTAGATTCCACAATTCTTTTTTTCTGGATTTGGAGAGTATTTTCCCTCATGAGTCCTTTGAAACTATCTTGGTTGGACCATTGTGTTGCTGAGAAGAGTCAAGTCTATCATAGCTGATCAATGCACAATGTTGTTTGATACTGTGTACAATGTTCTCCTGGTTCTGCTCATCTCACTCAGCATCAGTTCAAGTAAGTCCCTCCAGGTTTCTCTGAAATCCACCTGCTCATCATTTCTTCACATTGACTTTTTAAAAAAAACTTTATGTTCTAAATTTTCTTCCTCCCTTCTCAACCCTCCCTATGGAATCAAGCAATTCAATATAAGTCATACTTGTGCAATTTTGCTAAGCATCTTCACATTTGGGGCGTGCACTTTTTTTGGGAGGGAGGCAGGGAAATTAGGGTTAAGTGACTTGCCCAGGGTCACACAGCTAGTAAGTGTCAAGTGTCTGAGTTTGAATTTTGAACTCAGGTCCTCCTGAATCCAAGGCTGGTGCTTTACCCGTTGCCCCTGGAGTGTGCATTTTAATAGGTGAAGTAGCAATGTAAATAAGTAGGTAGATAGAAGATATATGTAAAGTAGATGAAGTTAATTTGAAAGAGGAAGACATTGATATCTGGAGGGACCAGAAAAGGATCCCCACAGAAGGTGGGATTTGAGCTAAGCCATGAAAGAAGCCAGGAAGCAAAGAAGCAGATGTGAGGAGGCAAGGCATTCCAGGAATAGGGGACAATGAGTACAAAGTCACAGAGATAGCAGATGAAGTATCATTTTCAAAGAACTGAAAACTGGCTCCCAGATTACATGGAAGGACATAAGATGAAAGAAGGCTGGAAATGTAGGAAGAAAGGCTTTAAATACTAAAGAGTTATTTATATTTGATTTTAATGGTGATAAAGAGCCACTGGCAATCACTAAGGGGCTGGGTAGCATGGTCAGACCTATACTTTTTGAAGATCACTGATAGCTGAATAAAGATGTATTGGAATAGGGAGACACGTAAGGCAGGGAGACCAGTTCGAAGACAATTGCAGTTGTCTAGGTGAAAGAAGGTTGTGGCTGAATGAATAGAAAGAAGGGAAACTGTATGAGTAGAGAGAATAGGATGTATATGAGAGATGTTGTGAAGGTAGAAATGTCAAAATTCAGCAACAGATTGGGTATGTGGGGTGAATGAAACCAAGGAATTCAGGGTTACACCAGTGTTTCAAGCCTGTGTGACATAGAGGATGGTGGTGCTCTTGGAAGTAATGGCAAAGTTGGGGGAAAAGGTAATGAGTTCAGTATTAGGCATGTTGAGTTTAAAATGTCCAAAGACCATCTAGTTTGAGGTATCCAAGAGGCAGTTGATGATGGGTAACCATAGCTCCACTAAGAGATTAGAGATGAAAATCAAAGAGGAGAAGATTGAATCTATGGGAGCTGATGAGATCATCAAGTGAGATAGCATAGATCAAGAAGAGAAGACGACCTAGGACAGAAATCTGGAGGACATCCACAGTTAGAGACCATGACATGGGTGGAGAACTAGCAAAGGAGACTGAGAAGGGGTGATTGCACAGATAGGAGGAGAACCAAGAAAAAGTGAACTATGTCACAAAAATGCAGGGGAGGGGGGGATTCAGAAGGGTGTATTAATAGCCACCCAATTGCCTGAGAGAGGGAGAAAATATAAGATACCAATGTAGTTATTTAATTGATTGCCAATAAAGGTACTTGACTCA
This sequence comes from Dromiciops gliroides, assembly GCF_019393635.1. Classification (NCBI taxonomy): domain Eukaryota; kingdom Metazoa; phylum Chordata; class Mammalia; order Microbiotheria; family Microbiotheriidae; genus Dromiciops; species Dromiciops gliroides. The sequence continues at coordinate 79,480,968 of NC_057864.1, forward strand.
GTGGAGCAAAAAAGCCTTAAAGTTTCCTCCCAAATATATCTTCTGTATATATCTTTAAATCATGCCTATTCCTTTAATAGTTGTAGCCACAGAGATATTTACATATTTTTCAATATCTATGATGCATAAGGTAGAAAGGTGTACATATCTCTTGGGGAAAAAATAAGAGAAATTATATGAAGAGTTTGGGAAACAAGTCATAAACCTGGCATGGAGTCATCCTTTTGTATTACAGAGGGACTTGAACTATCTGGGCATTTGCCAAAGTATAGAAATAAGTCTATAGAAATAGAAAAGCTGATAAATTCATGATGTGTCTTTAAAATAATTTCATTTTACAAAAGGTATAGCAAATGGTGAGGGGACCTCTTTTTCTTTACTAGAATCTGATGAAAAAGAAGGGAATGATAGAAGAGGATTAACAAGATGGCTACTATCCTCTTTGAGGCTTCACATGGGCACAAATGATATTGGCAGAAGGAATCTAGAAAGCACTTCTAAAAATTAGGAAGCTCTGGCATTTGCATCATTGCTACCCATTAAAGACAAGGGCTTCTGAAGGGAGAAGTTAAGAAATTGATGTTTGGGAATAGAATTTGGATTTCTGGACCACTGCTTAAAATAAAGGAAAGATTAACTCTTAGCCAAGGAAAGAGTACATCTAACAAAGGTTAGTAAGCAGTATTTGCTTGGAGTTTTGAAAATATAATAAAAAGAGTTTTGAAGTAAAAAAATAGGAGAAAATTGCCTATGTATATTCCAGTTGGAAATTATATAGAATAGCTAAAATGGAATCATTCATTCATATAGCATTTATTAAGCACCTACTACGTGCCAAGTACTCTGCCATGTAGTAGAATGCAATGAGGTGAAAAAAATGATACTTGCCTTTCAAAGAGCTTTCAGTCCTTTGGGGGCAAACAGTATGAAGCTAGATAAGTAAATAAAAAAACCAGTTCTTTTTGTATTGATCTGTAATTTCATCGGTACATGAAATTCCCAACAAGGCAACTCCCCCTAAAACAATTTCCTGAGGTATTGAGAGGATTTGCCTTAAGATAATGTAGCCAATGTGTGTCCGAGGCAAAATTTGAACCCAAACCTTCATAACAATAGGGCTAATATCTTCAACACCATTGACAAAGTAAATATAACTTGCACTGCCCTTATTCATGTAGTGAGGCAGGTAGGTGGTAAGTGAATAGAGTGCTGGGCCTGAAGTTAGGAAGATCTGAATTCAAATCTGATTCTCAAACACTTACTAGCTGTGTGACCCTGGGCAAGTTCCTTAACCCTTTTTGACTCAGATTTCTCATCTGTAATATGAACTGGAAAAGGAAATCGCAAACCCCTCTAGTATCTTTGCCAAGAAAACCTCAAATGGGATCACAAAGAGTCGGACACAATTGAAATGACTGAACAACCATAAAAACAAACAAATATTCATGCAGCAAAGAAGACCTCATCAAAGCCATGAGTATCTAGTATCCTGAGTCATTTGGTTTATACTTTTTGAATGAATGAGAAAATATTTTTATTAGGTGACAATTTTTAAAAGTTCTATTCTCTGATAAAATAGCTATAAGAAAAGGCAGGCATTTTATTATAATATTTGCCTATAATTTCTTTCAGTAATGTTTAGTCTTTCCCAAAGGATATTCATGCACACAATAAACATTAGTTAAACATCTTCTATGTGCCAGACACTATTGATGCTGGCTTATATTTCTCAGTCAGTTGCTTGATAGCCTTTTAAATCTAGAAATGCCCCCAAGAAATTAATGCTATGAGGAGAAATAATTCTTTTTTGGGGGTCAGGGTAATGAGGTTTAAGTGACTTGCCCGGGTCACACAGCTAGTAAGTGTTGAGTGTCTAAGGCTGGATTTGAACTCAGGTCCTCCTAAATCCAGGGCCAGTTCTTTATCCACTGAGTCACCTAGCTGCCCCTCAATTTTTTTATTGCCTCAAATTTGCAATAACCAAGAAACTGCTTCGAGATTGAAAAGTAAATTGTTTTGATGTCATTTCTCATTTCTTCCTCATGGATTTTGTAAGGGGCTAAAATTCTAGCTAGTCTGTCTAAAATATCTAATGAGTGGTCGCCAATCAATTATAAGCTTTAGCAAGAGTTTAAACTTTTAAGCATTTATTAAGGAGAACAAGAATTTGGTGAAGAGAGAAAGATAGGCCTAGATTCATCTATCTATTAAAGGGAGAGTGTATTTCTAGCTCCACTCTCTACCAGAGTCCTGATGAAAAAAAAAAAAGAGAGCCAGCCTCCCCCTTCTTCCTCCCACAAGCAAATGTCACTTCATGACGCCAAAGAAAAGCCGCCACATGGCTTGCCCTCAGGCGCCTTCTCCTCATGATGGAGCCTTCCCACAGTAAGTCTCCAGCAGGTGGCATCATTCCAATGGTTACAATTTATACTATCCCTCCCTTATAATACAATTCAGGGCATTTCAACACACATTTTTGGAAGCCCAGTCACTTATGAACTATTCTTTCATGAGTATCAAAGTAACAAAGTTTAGCTAGAATTATGGCAGGATTTGGAAGGTTGGAATAAATTATTTTATAATTTGCAAACCAAATAAGCATTTTGATTTTGTTGAAAAAACCACTAAACTTTCAAAGAAATTTGTAGCTTTTGTTTCATTCTCCTCTACCCCCACTTATCTGGAATATAGAAAAATAATAACTTGAAAAACAACTCAATTTCTCTTGGGAATAAGAAGAGAAAACAAATTATTCCAAATGGCATGCAAATAACTTGGAGCCCTGGGAATTAAAACCTCATAAATATGCAGTGCAAATCCTTGACTCAAGGCAAATTCTTTCAAAGATAAAATTGAATGTGTGTGTGCTTTTACAGCTATTTAAGTAATACTCTTTCAACCTTCCATCATTTGCACTTAACCAAGATCAGATATTTTAAAAGACCACAAATGAAGAAAAAATTCTAGGAAACTACCCTGATAGCTATGAGATTTGCAGTTTTTATGTTTCAATGTATGACAGCTCACAGAAACTAAAAAAAAAAAAAATCATATAAATACTTCTCCTTTGGGACCTCCCTTAAGGAAACCAACTTGGAAAAAAGAAACCGACCACCAGGAATTAAATCCAAAAAAAAAAGGAGAGAATCATCACATAGCAACTGGATAGATTTATGGTGAAGATGGGGATGCTGTCCAATTATTTTCATTCCTTAATGAGAACAGAATAAGAATAAATAGGCTTAGGTTCTGGCAGACTAAAGATTGGGGGGGGGGATGAATGTTATGTTAAACAGTAATTATCAGAACAGTTGGATGACAGAATGAGCTGCCAAGAGAGGTTAGGAAAATGCCATAAACAGATATGCATGAGTGTACTGGACATTTACCTCTGTGCTGTTCAAATGAGGAGAGCCTAACAAGCTGGAGTTGGAAATTATTTATGTTTGTAGCAAAATAAGTTGCCATGGTAAACCTTTGGCCCCTGTTTATGAACTCTGCTGTGCAAAGTGAATCTTTTCCTATAGCCTAATTCTTAGATGTTGTCTCCAAACTGATTTGTTACCTTCAAGAAAATAATTAAGGAGAGGTAGGAAAAGAAGAATTTTTACCAAAGCAAGAGAAAAGAAAGGAAATAAAAGTCAGGATGTTGTATTTCCTATATTATATTGTGAGCTCATTGAGAGCTGGGACTATTTTTTTTTTTAAACAAGGTTCATTGACTGATAGATCGTAATATGTCTTTTCTCATAATTAGGTATTTGCTATTCTTATTAATAGTGGTGCAGTGGACAGAGTGCCTGACTTGGAGTCAGGAAGTCCTGAGTTCAAATATGGTCTTGGGCACTAGCTGTGTGACCCTGGACAAATCACTTGATTCTATTTGCCTCAGTTTCCCCATCTGTAAATGAGCTGGACATGGCAAATCACTCTAGTACCTTTGCCAAGAAAACCCCTAATGGAGTCATGGAGAGTTGGACACAACTGAAAAATGACTAAAACAGAAAACTGTGCTTGTTAATAAGCATTCTGTTTTTCTTTGGGTATGGTGGTGATATACATTTTGTAATAGGGAAGGGAGAGTGATGAGTGTAATGTTAATGTTCACTTGGCAGGGAGGGGAAGGCATTTAGATACCAAAATAAGCAATTTAAAATTGGGCAACTCCAAATAAATGAAAATTAAGCCCAATTTTAAATTGCTTATTTGTATTACAGTGCTGTATCATAGGTCAGGTGACTCAATTATTTTCTTGTACAGAGGAGAAAACTGATTCCTGCTAGAGAGGAAGTGATCACACAGCCCTGAAGCATCTGAATCAGAATGTGAAAGCAAGTCTGTGAGTCCTGATCCAGACCTATTTCCATTGTACCCAAACCTCATCCAGGGCTAGCAGCTGACTCTGAAATTATAATCCGAATTCAGCAACTTTTCCTATAAACTTTCTCCCCTGAACCTGTGCCTTTTGTCACCCTCAGCCCAACAAGATGAGGGTGATACTAGAAGAATGAGAAACTGCGGCAGAGCAATGTAACTATTAGTCATCTGCACCTTCAACTCTTTCCAAAGTGGTTAACAACTGGTCGCTAGGGCTACAGACTGTGAGTGTTGCTGTCGGACAATAGACTAATATTTTCCTTACTGCTGGAGTGATAGCTACAAAAATGGCTGTTTCTTCATATCTTGGTGGAGCCTCCCCAGGGAGCTGTGCTTGGCCCTGTGCTGTTTAACATTTGTCACCATAACATTCTTATCAAATTACTAGACTTGCATACTTTTCCTTTGAGGTTTTTACTCTAAAATAGGAGACTAAGGAATCATGGGAGGATTTGGGGTGCTGCTCTGCCATCACCCACAGCAAGTTCCATTAATCTTTTAGTTGCCTTCTTCCCTCACCCTTTCACATTCACTAAATCTCAAATTGAACATCGATTAATGATAAAGTTAAATTTAACTTAAATCTAATATTTTCCATTTCATCAGCAATGCCTCCCTTCATAGAATGAAAAATTTAAGTGACACTTTGTGTCTATTTGTGAAGGAGCCAGGGAGATTATTTTCAATGGAATGAAAGATGGTTATTTGCATTTGTAATTTCTTTTTTATTTAAGTTTCAGTCTTTGGGCTTAAACGCCTTTGCTCCAGCAAAGAACCAGTCATTCTGTACGTATTTAGCTCTCTGATTGAGTTTCTTCGTAGGTTAGAGGGAGACCTACAGCCTTATACTCTCAGGATGGGAAGTAAGGAAGAGACAGAGATGAGAAATGAGTGTACTAAGGGTTAACTATGTGGGACTCCCAGAGCAAGGGATGATTTTTTTAATCCCTTCATCTTGCCCAGAGGCAAACAGCTGGTTCTCTGCCTTTCTAGTTTCACCCTTTGCCTTGGAAAAGGATCTCCTACCAGAGTGATTGCTCTTCTAAGGCAGAAGGGAAAGGGATTTCCACAGTTTCCCAAAATGTGGCTTACTTTGAAGGGGAGTGGTGTTGGAATAGGTGACTAAGTCTGATATAGTTACTTAACAAGAGTAACTATCACAGTATTCTGAGCAGCCCACTGGGGTGTAATGCCTCAAGTTACATGCTCTAAATTGTCTTTAGCCAAAAGAAGGATTATTCCTTCCTAAATGATAAGTATTTTGTTTGATCCAGTAGAGTTTTAATTGATGAAAGGTGGTACCATTTTCCTTAGAGATGATTGAATTGTATATAGATCTCTTGGAATAGAGTTTAACCCTAGTTCCTAATCCAATTAGGACCACCCAACAGGGGATTCCTGTTCTATCTAAATCTGTACAAACTTATCAGTTTGTACAAACCCCATGCAATGTAAATATTCAACTTAAAAAACAAAAACAAAAACAAAACCTGTCACTAAGAAAAGCCTTCTAATTACACACTGCAAATTAGTTTCAGCCTGTTCCCAAGCACATTCCACCTAGGTTTATGATTCAAAAGGGGAATCCATCACCACTGTTAGTTTTCTTCAAGTAGAGAGTATAAATTGAAGTGTTTTAGAGGGAGTCATTCTGTTATCTTGGCTGATAACTTTTAATCATTCATAGTAATGAAGGCTAGCACTGCAGCAAATGGTAACTTGAAAGCATCAACGTATTTTGACTATTCTTGCACATCAGACCTTGAAAAGAGCTCTAGAAGTAGTCTTTTTGACTCTTTTGGGTCCTGTCTGTGCTCTGCTCTACTGAACTCATACTTGTGGTGCAAATGCATAGAAATGGCCATGATACATATTTGCAAAAATGAGGAAAAGGATCTTGGATAATACACACTTTAAAAAATAATGAAGTTGGCTGTTTTTCATCTTCTTTTTTCTTGGCGGGTGTCCATGACTTTATCCCTGGTTATGCTCTCCCATTTTCCTTAATCAGTCTGAAAGATCACCTGCTGCACATTTCAGAAATATGTAGATTTTCTCAATCCCAGACTTTACTCACAACTGAGCCAGGATGCCATTTGTTTGTGAAATATCACAGTAGTATTTATAAATCTTCCCAGGCCTTAAATCACTTGTGTTACTCTTTGAATCCCTAGTCAAGACACACATGATGTTATCTGCATAATTGCTTGCAATGTTTAATAAAAACATGTGATACTAATTAAGGTTCTATGAAGTTATTTTCTTTCTGTGTAGTTTGGAATCCAAACTACTGAGTTAGTCATAGGGATAAAAGTTCAGTTGAAGTCCAGTGTCCATTCAGGAACCTCATCAAAGTGGCTAAAGAGGCCTGCTTTAGCTGTATTCTTTCTCACTCTAAATCATGAAATATCTGAAAGAGAGCCCATTTAGCAGGTAGGAAGGTGAAATAGGCTTCCAGAATACTTTGCTGTGTATTAGTTGGCTTCCATTCCAGGGATTGGCCTACATTTCCACTCCCCTCTGGCCCTAGTCCTACATTGTAAGACCTGGAAAGAAATACCAAGTCACTTCATTCAGTTTTCTTCCTCCAGGTAAAGCAATTCTGCATTCATCTTTAGTTCAGGAATGATTGTTGTGGAAAGAAAACTGGACTTAAGAGACTATGGTTTGAATTTTACCCTTACCTTTAACTTGCCATATGACCTGGAGTCAGTCACTTAAAATCCCTGATGCTTTTGCATCATTAAAAAGGGAAAATAATTTTCTACTATCTATCCTATAGGCTTGGTTGGGGGAAAAAATGAGAATTTATATGGAAAATTGTTTGTAACTGTGAAATGTTATATAAATGTGAATTATGCTTATTAGTCTAGCCCAGTATCTTATAAATAAAAACTAAAGAACTCTAAAAGCTCAGAGTGAAGTCACTAGTGTTATGAAAATTTTTAGGTCATAGTGTTAGACATAGAAGAAACCAAAGTTTCCAAGCCAAAAGAAAATAGGTTTATTGAGAGAGGGATCCTGTCTCACAATAAAGCTGGTCTCAGGTCTAGGATCCAGAGACCTCGAGCCTCAGGATCCACAGATATTTATACACAATGACTCCTCCCTCAATTTAACACAATCCAAGTGGGACAAATACAATAAGCATAAAATAGGAAGAAAGAAACCATCAATCAGATACCAGCATAGTCACTTGCCATACTATATATCCTACTTAAAATATAGCCCTGTTACTAAGTAACAAGTTCATAACATAGGAAGCCATGTAATGGAATGAATCAGTGCCATCTTGGACAAAGTCTCTCTTGCCTGTATTCCTCTGAGTTGTTTTCTACTATCAAGAATTTCCATCATATTGGTTAAGTGTGGCTTTCCAACTTCTCGCCAGCTCTGATTGATCCCTTATAGCTCAGAAGTTACTATTTTAGGTCTCTAACCTTTAAGTTGATTGGTAGCTATACCTAACTAAAATTGGAGGTTAGATAATCGAATTCTAGGTAATTTGTAGAGTAGACAAGTTGCCAATATAGCATTTCCATTTGCTCCCTTCAATATTTATCTCATTTACTTCGTTATCATTTCCTTAAGCTACTAAGGAATATCTAAATATTTTAAATCACAGTTTATAGCCCATAAACTGCTTAGTACTGCTATTAAATCACTTGTATCCAAGAGATGGGGAAAATCTCACTCACACTAGGAAAGTAAAAAAAAAAGTATTTTGAGGAGATTAGCAGGAAAAGGGAAACAAGGTAGGTTAATAATTCTAATTAGATAGTTAGATTTCTTCTCTAAAGTCAGTCTTTTGGCTTGTTTTTATTAAGCACAGTCAGTCATGAACGAATCATCAATTAAAGAGACCTAAGCAGATGCTAGCATCTTCTTTCTATCTGTATGACCCTGGGCAAGTCATTTGACCATTGCCTAAAACTGGAAAGGGAAATGAAAAGCCATTCCAGAATCTTTGCCAAGAAAATCCCATGGACAGTTGGTCCACCGGGTCACAGAGTTGGACATGACTGAACAAATGAACAACAATATCCCTAGAAAAAACTAAGCTGGTAATAATATTAGCTGAGGAGAAGACAGTCATGTCAATGAAGCAGTTTGCCCCAATAGCTAGAAAGGAAGGTAAGTCAACTGAGCTACAATAAAAATTAAGGACTAAAGATATTACTTTGAGCAAGTATAGAGGGCAAGGTGAGTTTTGTCCTGACCTGGACAGGGTGGACAGTGTTTCAATTTATACCAGTGTTTAGTAGTAGTATTAATAATTGGCATCCATAGTACTTTAAAGAACTTAGGAAACATTATATAATTTATAATACCAACATATGCGAGGAAAAAGTGCAAGTGACAGTCATCGAGGAGAAGGTAAGTTAGCCAGAGATACATTTTTGTTCCATAGGCTATCCAGGGGAACCAAATATTATTCATGTAACACCCTGTTATACTAATTAGCTTACTTAAGCCTTGGGGCAGTATAATGGTCCCTAAAGTCCCCACAGTTCCTTCCTCTTTAGCTTTAGGAAGTTTATTTTAGATAAAATGTTATGAGTTCAATCATAATCACTCCAAAGCCCCCAGTAAGGGAAATTCCTAACAGTTAGGCAGAGGCTGGGCTCTCTGCCTAACTTGACATGTATATCTATTTCCAGTTAACCCTTTGGCCTCTTTGTGGTTGAGGCAAAATTCAGTTTCCTGGAAACATTTGAGTGATTGGAACAGCAGATTATATTATAATGCCTGTGAATGGACAAGCATTTAGAGGGTTAGTTGGGGAAGCAGCTGACCATTTTTCAGGACTTTCAGCCAGGTTTTACTGCTTTAAGATGCTGACCCTCCTCTCTTTTCTGCTATAGCTCAGTCCTACCTTTGCTGCTCAGAAGGACAGTGGAAAGCCATATTTTCTGTAAACTTGAGGCAACTTGACCCTGAGAATTTCTGTCTGGTTCTGAGACAGCACCTTCCTTTTATGCAGATTCTTTAAGGTGTAACAAAGTCTCTCAAACACAATGGCTTTGCTTGATTCAAAGAGGTGTACAATCCTTGTTCACACTGAGTTCCTTGCAATTGAATTAAGAAGTGTTCTTATCTAATAAAAGTAATTAATTCTAAATCAGTGAAATAATAAGTAGAGGCTAGTGACACAGTTGCCCTCAGTTGGATGGGGAGGGGATAGTGCCTTAAAGGACAGGGTGGTACACAGGAAGAACTTTCTTTTTTAGTTAATTATTCTTGCCATCCAAATGTTAAGGTCTGCTCTTTCTATACTTTTGAAGGACAGCTCCAAGTCTTGGGTACAAAGCCCAGGTCCTTCCCTCCTAATTACAGCTTTGTTATTTTAATTTGTTCCTGTCCTCCTTTCCCCTCATTACTGCAGATAATTGAGTTAACTCACTTTTGATAGTTTTCTACTTTCCTCATTATCACACATTGTATTAGTTTCTTAAAGGAAGAGAAATAATTTGAAAACTTTTTAATATTTTGGAAGAGTAAATAGGTGTGCCTAAGTTAAAATTGTATACAGAGTCGTGAGTGCTAGAACAAGGACCCTCAGGAACAAGTTTTTCTGTGAAAAATTTAACAAGTTTGTGAAAGGGATGCACTGATAAATTTTGAGTTCTCTTTTTCCCCCACTACAACTGCTAGTTCTAAAGATGTTCAAATGTCTAGTCACTTCTTTCATGTATGATACATTGTGCCTTTGAATGCATGATCTTCTAAGAGAAGAATGCCCATGTATTCTTTCCTACCAAGCTAGACACCACAGAATAACAGTTACATCATAGGAAGAAGAATGAGTGTTGAGATGCCCAGTAATTCCCTGGGGGAAAAAAAATCCAAGAAATCCAAGACCATCAATATGTCCCATTGTTACAAATAGTGACACACAGATCCACAAGGTATGGATAATAAGCACTATGAACTAGCATTCCTAACAAAAGGAGTCAACTCTGATTTTATGATCATTGAAACTTGGTAAGAGGGAGCATATGATTGGATTATGGCTGTGGAATGATATCTTACTTAATAGAAATAAATTTTTAAAAAGGTAATGAAGAAGCATTATTTATTGGGAACATATATTCTTGTGAGGAAATAAGAGAACTCAAGGAAGGAAACATAGAGGAAAGCATTTGGATGAAATAGCAATGATGGGATAATCAGAATTTATGTGGTCATCCAGGTACATTATGGACCACCTAGACAGAAGGCATTTGATGAAGAATTTGAGAAAAAGATCACAAATGAAATATGCTATTATAATGGGGACTTCAAGTCTATGGACATCTGTTGGAGTTCTCTCTCTGCCAAAAGCAGAATAGCTGTGAAATTTATGACTTGTTTTAATTATAATTTCAGCATTCAAATGGTAAAGGATGTAGCAAGGCAAATTGCTGTTTTATACCTGTTTCTCATCAGAAAGCAAGAACTGGTTGCTGAAGTAAAATGACAGGAATTTTAGGGTTCAGTTGCCACTCTGTCATAGAGTTTGGTAGAAAAGGAAAAAGCCAGATGTAGTTGTATGTGCATCTTAGTTTGGAGAACAGCAATTTAAAAATAATTCAGATAAATAAAGGCAAATGCCAGCAAACTACTTTTATGCAGGGGAAATTTACTCAGAGAAGATGGGGGAACTCTCAAGAATTAACATTATTCAATTGAGATGAGTTTAAAAAAAAACATGCACAGACATAAGATAGAAGGAAAGGTTGTCTCCAATCATGGTAAATCAGGAGAATACTTTAGATATACATATCTAGATTTCAGCAAGACATTTAACAAATCCTTGTGGGCAATATGGAGGTATTAGGGCAAAGTGCTATGTCTCTGATCAAATCAGAAATTCGAATTCCAGACCATAATGTGGAAATAAAAGACTTCATACAATCATTCATATTGTGCTTCCATTAAATGTTGTAGGAAATTATGCACATATGTTCACATATGTTTTGCCCAGCATGTCTTTAAAGAAGAAAATAGAATCTACTTTGTTATAAAAGTATTGGTTTCCAGAGGATTCATTACATATTATAGTAACCTTCAAAAATGAATAGATTTCTTAAGGATAAGGGAACAATGACATAGTATATTTTGAGAATAGAGGTTACCTGTTCTAGTGATCCTGAAGTGGGGTTGGCTTTGGCTGGGATCTCCTGGAGATCAGACACTTTGTTCTGCAAGGTATTAAGGAAAATTCTTGAATGAATAGGATTAAAACTATAACATATAGTGTTGGGGATTTCGAAGCTGTGGACTTGAATTTCAACTTGTAAATGCTTAGATGAATATCAGCAGGAGGCCTGCATAATGAAATGCCTGGGATGTAACGTCTTTCTTTGTTTTGATTATGGAGACGTCTGATTTTGGAGGTTCTAAAATATTCTTATCATCTCCCTAGTACCTCTACGCAATGTATTCTGTGAGTGATGAATCGCAATATATGTCACTGATGCATTAGAACTCTGTAACAGTTTTGATTTATTTCATACTGCTTGGATGTACATTTCAACTTGGGGGCAATGGTTTCCATGTGTACATTCTATGTTCCTGGTTGTAGAGCTACACATCTGCATTTCAGGAAGAAAAACTGGAAGTCATCTTTCCGTTGACTTTAATTTTCTTGAACTTCATACCTTAGTCACATAGATCGTGGTTAACAAAAAAATTCATAGAATGTGCAGCCAAAGAAAGTGGCAGTTCATGAGACTGAGATAGGTCAAATTTGAACTTAGGTTAGGTAGGAAGTACGATCGGGTAAGCTAGTTTCAGTGCGATGGCACACACTGTGGTTATTAAAATTGCATTGTGTAAAAGCTTGATTCTCACAGTGAACTATATAGAGAGTTCAGCTGACTCAAATGCAAGTTCCCTCTTTAAAGACATATGGAAAATGGGGAGAAAAGAATTTAAGCATTTATGGGATAATGGAAGAGGAAAATGCGTGAGACTACTTCCTTTTAAGAGTATAGCTTCTCATCTTCTGGTCTTATATTTGATGAACATTTTCTCAATAGGATTTTGACAGGGCTCCTCATTTCACTTCATCACCTCTCTTAGAGTCTCATGGTATCAATTACACTCTCCCTCCCCCACTACAGCATCCTCTCCTTAGAAACTATAGCATCAAAAATAAAGTTTTGGTGATGCATTTTGTTTTTTATGCCACAATCAAATCTGGTTGTATCTCCCTTGTGTTGAACCTCCTCTTATAATAAAGAAAAATATTTCAACAAAACTGATCGATAATATAATGCAATGATGCAACATTCTACACCTGCAAAATGCCACTCCAGTACAAAAGGAGGGGAGTGTATTTTATCACCTATGAGACCAAGTTTGATCATCACAAATTATCTGTGTTAATCAATGTCTTTTTATTGTTTTGTCTGACAGGATATCTCTTACTGATGTTTTAAGGAATTAATCTTCAAAAGGTAATTAGAATAACTGAGGTTAAAGGGAGAGTTTTTTCCCTTCCATTTGAGGAACAACATTTACGATCAAGTGTTTCTGCTTTTTCAGTACATAAGTGTTTTTTTAGTCAACCTAAAATACCTTTAGCATAATATCATTGTCTTCAAAATATGAAAGATAAAAAAGACAATGAAACATGGATGGATAGTCTTCTGGTTCCTTTTTGTTCCATTTCCAGACTCAAATGAAACGTTAGACTGAAAAATAACTAGTATCTTTGGACATATTTTATCATAGCATCTATTTTTTCTTGTGAAGACAGTTGTGCATTTCTATTTTACTTTTAGTTCTCTCATGGAGGTTACATTCCAGTAGCTGATGATAGTTCATATTCTAGGGTAAATTTTGAGCCTGACTCTGCCTCCCCTGGCCATTGCTAGCCAGCCCTGTTTATCCAAAGGATGGGGAGGCTTTTTCTCTTGTATTAAGTTGCAGAGCAACAGAGTAGTACCTACCATAGTAGCTCATATTTATTTATTACCTTGATAATTTATAAAGTGCTTTTCCCCTATGCATCCTGTGAGTTAGGTAGTAAGGGAGCCACTCTAACCTGATGGCTAGAGCGTAAGACCTGAATTTAAATTCCACTTCATACACTTATTAGCTTTGTGGTCCTAGGCAGGTCACCTCTCTCAGTCACAATTTCAGAATCTATCAATTGAGGATTATAAAAGCACCTACCTCATAAGGTTATGATGAGGATCATAGGGGATAATAAGGCAAGATGCTTTGCACACTGTGGCTTCTATAATGACTTCTACTTCTCTCCCACGAAACACCTTTGCTGGATCATTTTCGGAGAGGTTAAACTACCTTTCTGAAAGTCATATGGGGCACATTCATTTACTCCTTTGTTCACAATCTGGGAGGGGAACAAATTGCTTTCTTCTCTGCTCATTTCTTTGAGGATAGATTGCTAACGAACCTCTTTGTAGGAAATATTTCTTAAATATGTAGGTAGAACTCTGATTTGATCATCATACTTTCTCTTAACTTGTATGCCTGTATGCCTTTCCTTCATTCTAACAGGTGATGTTTAAGGGAAGAAATATGATATAAAAGAATTACTTTGGGTGGTGGGTCTGCAAGCTGGATTTTTATTAGCTGTGTCAACTTGCCAAGGCATTTATCCTTTCAGACCTCAGTCTCTTTATCTGTATAATGAGTGGCCTAAACTAAATAATCTATATGGTCCCTTCCAGTTCTGATGATATATAAGGAAAAAAAAAACCTTAGGCTTATTATAAACATGAATGAATGACCATACCTTTTACGGCATAAGAGTGGAGAGCAAAGAAGGCAGAATATCCAACCATCCTTTAAAAAAACCTTTCTCCTTTCTGGAGATGGAAGTATAAAATTTATAGGCTTTAATTGTTTTTATACCATATGAATTTTAATATTATGTCTTTCCTTCAGTTATGGACTCAGACCAACAGAGAAGTGCAAAAATATTTTCAAAGACTATTTCTTAACTGGTTTTTGTTGTTGCTGTTTTGAGGTAAAGCACTGGGGACTGGGGGTGGATGACAATCTGACTTTGTGGAGTTTATACCCACATTTGTTAAGTTCAGAAATCTGGATCAGCATTTGTGCTTTTGAAGCTTCCATTAATTTAATCGAAATTCTCTGAACTTTTGAACAGCTACTAATTGTTGTTGTTAGTTGTGGCAATGTTAATTTTTTTGTATTTAGTTTTACCACATTAGCCAAGTCTTAAGATCAAAAGACTAAAAGATGGCTAATTTCCACAGTAAGGAAAACAAGAAATTAATGAATTATGTTTCCGTCTGTGTTAGTATTCTTGAAATTGTTTGTTGCTTTACTATAAAACCTTAAAATGTTGCCTTGATTATAGGTCCTTGGTAAATAAAAGAAAATGGGATTTCAGATCTTATATTTCATAGCAGCAACAAAGCAAGTTTTATCAAATGTGTTCATATCTGATTTGATCAGAGTAAAAGACAAAACAAATAGCTCAAATTTTAAAAATAGCATAGATAATGAGTTTGTTCATTGAAATTCTTTGCTATAGAAATGAGCTAGTTTTCTTTCCATTGAAAAAATGTGAAAGTAGTGGTTTTCTTTCCCTGCCCCCTCCTCAAACAGTAGAGTATTCTTTATGATTTGGAATTGCAGTTCACGGGGTGTTTAGATTGGCAGTGCTTTGAGAAAGTGAAAACATTTTCATCTTCACAGGTTCTCTTCAATAAAAGCAACCATTTTTCTTTAATTGTTGGTATGTTCAAGATCTGATTTGCTTTGAGGTTACTCCAGATGGGTAATAGGCAAGTTTTATTTGGTGAATTGCTCTATTCTGTATATTGGATCAGTAGAATTTAAATCAAATAAAATTATTTATACTTTTTTATCTGAAATAATATACCACCCAAAATTTTGTGGTATACTCTTTGAGATTACATATATTAAGCCTTTAAAAATGAGAATTGTGGTAAGGAAAGTTTAGGGATAAAGACTGAACCTGTGATTTCATTGATTGAAGAAGATCATGGTAGTACTTCTGCTAATGAATCCAGTGCCCCTCTGCAGCTTGTAGGCTAAGTTACCTAGGGCATTGAGAAGTTGTTTCTTGTCCAGGGTGACACAGTCAGTGTGTGTCAGAGGTAGGAAAGGAACCTAATTCTTCTTGGCTCCCAGGACAACTTGCTACCCATTATATCATGCTTCTTATGTGGGGGCAGAAGGGAAATTTTACCAGGGCAAAATTGTTTCATTCACTTTTTTTTTTAAGTGAGGCAATTGGGGTTAAGTGACTTGCCCAGAGTCACACAGCTAGTAAGTGTTAAGTGTCTGAGGTCGGATTTGAACTCAGGTACTCCTGACTCCAGGGCCGGTGCTCTATCCACTGCGCCACCTAGCTGCCCCTTCATTCACTTTTAATGTCTACAGCCCACAATTTGCTGAAAATAAAACCTCAGAAAACTGTGTCTGGATATAGCCCCATAGTTGGGGATGATATAAATAACTGATATTTGTGTATTACTTTAAATTTTTTAAGCACTTTTAATACATTTGCTCAATTGAACCTTTTAACAAACTCATGAGAAAGTTACTTCGGTTAGTCTGGGCTCCATTTTATAAATGAAGAAACTAAGGCCCAAAGCAGTTAAGTGATTTTCCTATGGTCACTCTCTAGATTTATTTAAGACAGGATAGTGATGTAGGGCTTCCTGCTACCAATTCTGGGGCTCTATCTCGTACTTCTCAAGGACTCCTAAGCCAGGTTAAGGTCTATAGGAAGAAGCTGCCAGAAACAGTTTCTGAATACCCCTAAGTGACCGAAGTGGCTCAACCTAGAAAGAAACCCAAACCATCCAACCAAGTATATAAATTTAAACCTTGCTATTAATAAAGTAACTTCATGGGTCACAAATGATTGAAAAGTTGGAGGAAATGAAAAAGAAATGACAAAATGGAGAATTTTGAGGATCAAAGCATTGCATTTTAATGCTTTGAGGTAGAGGGATGGCAGAGAATCCTTACTTTCCATGATAGGAAATCGTATTTGTGATAATGACAGGCAAGCAGTTGGACTAAACACCGGGAGAATTACCAGGACTACTTTGACATTTTCATTTCAGTTAAAAGATTTAAACATTGATAAACTATCAGCTGAAAGGTAACAACATTTGGAGTGGATAATTTTGTGCATGTGCACAGAGAAAAATGTTATGTTCCTAAAAAAAGTAATGTCAAAGCAATTATAATAAAACCCCTGTCTGCAAACGTGGAGCTCAAGGCAAAGTGATCATTTTAAAAAAGAAGACACCGGCTTTGCAACAGCAGGAAAAAATTAAGTGGTCTATACCGATCTCTCCTTTGGGATGTGCGAGCATTGCCAGCATGAATTTCTGACATATGTGAGTTAAAATGTTTCCTTTTTAACTTAACAGCCCCAATTTACTGGCTGCTTTGAGACTTTCTGTTGGTTTCTCCATAAAAGTCAAAGGCTACATTTTGGAGGGTTTTATGATTAGAAGAAATGTTTCAAGAACAGATACAGGAGAAATAAAAGAAATGCCTCTAGTTTGGGATTCTATCTGTGGGGTTAGTGCCATCTCTCCATCATAAACATTCCTTTGATTTGAAATAAGTCAAATAGAAAGGATTCTAAAGTGCCAGAAGGTACTATTTCAAGGGAACAGAGGCAGCTATATTCAAGATCAATTGCTTAAAGAGAATGTTGCTGGGGGACAGCTAGGTGACACAGTGGATAAATCACTGGCCCTCGATTCAGGAGAACCTGAGTTCAAATCCAACCTCAGACACTTGACACTTACTAGCTGTGTGACCCTGGGCAAGTCACTTAACCTTCATTGCCCTGCAAGAGAGAGAGAGAATGAATGAATATGTTGCTGAGTATTGTTTTTGCTAATGTCTGACCTTCAACTGCCCTGTCCAATTTAAAGTTAGAGCAAAATCCAGCACTGAAGCAATGATCTACCTTTTTTTGTGGAGCCTCTTACTTAAAATTTCTTGTGCTATTGACTCAGAGCAATGGAATGCTTGGTTAGGTTTATATTAGTACCAAAATCATAGAATTTCAGAGGTGGAGGGCACCTGAGTGGATATGTAGTTCAACTAATACTTGGGGGATTGGGGGGGGCAGGATTTACAATATATCCAACAAGTGGCTAACCAGCCTTTGCTTGAAAACCTCTAATGAAAGGAAACCCAGTATTTTTGAAAGTAGAGCATTCCATTTTTTGATATAGATTCCTTTTAGATAATTCTAATTGTTAGAAAGTAACAGTAAGACTAACTTTTTAGTGGGTGGGGAGTTAACTTCAACCCATAGCTTTTAGGTCTTCCCTTAAGGGCCAAATAAAGAATCCAACCCATTTCCCATATAACACCTTTCCCTGGCCTTCTTCTCTTTTCCCTTCTTTTCCTTCATGATCTCATTAGGACTCCAAGTGAAGGCTGGATGACTTCTTTCTAAGCTTATCAGCTCCCACAATTGCAACTATCATCTCTATGTAGATGAGTCTCAGATTTATTTGTCCATCTCTGACCTCTCTGTTGTTCTCTAGACCCACTTCTCCAACTTCCTATTGGCCATTTTGAACTAGATGTCCTCTAAAAATCTTAAACTCAGCACGTCTAAAACTGAATTAATTTATCTTTCCTCCTTAACCCTTCTCCCCTTCCTAATTCCCCCATTACTATGGAGTATACTATCCTCATTTACAGTTATCCCTTCTGTGTTGTGGGATTTGGGGGGGGGCGGGGCAGATCTGGAAAGATCTGCACAAATATTTTAGCCCTCTGGAATCAAACTTGGAGGGCTTTCTAGTCTACTTATACCTTACCCTTGCCACATTTCTAGTCTTACATCTCTCACCCTTACCCTCACCCATTCCATGTACTCTAGGATACAGTAACATTAGCCTCCTTTCTGTTATTCAGATTAGACACTCTATCTCTCAACTTTGAGAATTTTCACTGTCCTGGAACTTTCTCCTCGTCTCTATAGATCTCCTAGCTTCCCTGGCTTCCTTCAAGTCTCAACTAAAATCCTACCTTCAGCAAGACTCATTTTTTTTATTCCTCTTTAATACTAGTTTCCTTTTGTATATCTTATTTATTTGTATTATTGCACATAATATTAAAACAAAAAGACATAGAGTTTAATGTTTCTTTTTTGATGATGGACTTCATGGCAGGATGGCTTCTAATAATAATTACATATTGATAGACATTTAGTTATATTTTATATAGTATAGAGTGGCTGAAGTAATCTTCTAATTTTTGGAAGGATGCATTAAGGATTTAATTCTGTATTGCTACAAGTTTTCTATGGATGCTGGAAAAAATGCTTTATCCAGAATATCAAAATGTCAATGCCATTGGATTATCTTCCCAATGTTTAAGTATTTATTGAGTTGAGACTTGTAATTAAGAGAATAATAGTATTAATTACTTCTGGTTATTAGTGTGAGTTTGGGTTATGTTATTATGAACCTTATTTTGGAAAAATTTGCTTCAAATGCTTGGGACTGGGTGGTGTTTATGTCATCTTTTGAGCTAGTTAATGAATTATGAGAATTATTGAGGTGAAAGAATCTGATCTTGTTCTAGCCAACATTCCTATGGCTTTTCAGGATTCTGGCATATTCTGGGGAATATTTATAAATCTAGTGGAGACAATGAAAATCATAAAACCTGGGAAGAATAATGAAATCTTTACAGTCACCTTTCAAATAACTGATTTTTATTGTATGGACAACTACAATTTTTACATTCACAGAATTTCATTCTGGAAGGATGAAGTTGGGATTCTTCTCCCTTGGAATTTCCTTTTCTTTCTCATTCTTCTAGCAATAACATTTTTTTCTGGATATGATCAGAAAAAAATAATCACAGAAATTACTTCACACCTTTCAAAGAAGATTAAGATGAAATTAAAAAAGTCATAGTGGTATTCAAAAATTTAGCTAAAGGAATAAAACTAAAAGCCTCGATGGATTTCAATAGAACAGCTATACTGGTTTCTTACAATATTGGTGAAGATTTGAAGTGGCTGTAGGAAAATATTCCTTCTTCATTTACACCCCCACACACCATTTTGGTAAATGGGCTAAGCCAAGTTGAGGGTAGCTGACAGGCCTCAAACCCATCAGTGAGTTAGGGGGATGTCTTCCCTATGTATGTGAAAACTTAATGTGGTAGAATATGTGGATGAGAACAGTTTGTTCCAGTGGCCATGAAGGTGGTGGCTGAAGCAGGCACTGTGGAGTGCTTGGAACGTGATTAGACATTGAAGATGCCAAGGTGATGCACTACATCCCAGGCCATTGTCAGTCATCATAACTTTTACCTGCCACTAGACCTGGATGACTCTGGAAGAGAGAGTGAATGAAGCTGATGACTTTGTGCAACGTTGCCTCCCTTAAATCCAATTCATGTGCAAGTTGAGATGTTACCTGTCATCCAAGTGTTTTACCCCAACATTGTTATGTCATTGGTCTTCGTCAAAAATGAGGGAGGAACAATTATATACAAATATAGATAACAACCATATAGTTATTGCTTCCATAGATATAACTTCTTTTTTTTAGTATATTCAGATGAGGAAATAATGATGACCAAATATAAAATGGCAGAAAGAATGTTATCATAAGAAAAGATGATTAGAATTTGCATAAATGGAGCTCAGTTAATGACAAAGAACAATTTTTGCTTGCCCAACTCCTAAAAGAAAACTTTAATAATTATGCACATATTTTTGCTATGTCTTGATGGTGTTTTACTTACCTTCCTATTGGCCCTGGGTTATGGCCACTTCTGGAGTGTGGAAGATTTTTTGGTTCTGTTCCTGTTCTAATATGAAGAATCTGAAGATGCTTGATATTTGGAGTATAGAGGCAGTCTTCTTATAGGGAAATGGTATTATGTGATAAATTTCAGGGAGAGTAGTTATGGATATCACATTGCAATAATAGATATGTGTTTTTAGGAGGTTTTTTGGTTTGTTTGTTTTTGCGGGGCAGTGAGGGTTAAGTGACTTGCCCAGTGTCACACAGCTAGTGAGTGTTAAGTGTCTGAGGCTGGATTTGAACTCAGGTCCTCCTGAATCCAGGGCCGGTGCTTTATCTACTGTGCCACCTAACTGCGCCCTGAGGCATTTTTGAAATATAATTATTACTGTACCTATCAGATGGGAGATTAGGGGTCTTTGGTGGTAGGGTGAGGGTGGTAGGATGGGACTTTATATATTCTTTTACAAATAAATACAGCCTAACTCATCACTTAATTTTACTAGTCTAGCTCATCATTTTAACTATTTAAAGTAATAAAATGGATTAGAATTTTCTTAACCTCCTACTCACACAACATGCTTTTGTAATTAGGTTTATGGTTATTTGTAAACTTGTCACATACAGACTAAGTAATAGCAAGATAAAGGCTAAAAGATACTAAGAGAACCAATTTTTTTTTATATATATAGCATTTGGAATGGAATTATAGAAATTGGACAATATAGTGAACCCAAGTGGAAATTCTTTGTTTAGCACAAAGTCAAATGAAATTATCATGCTAATTGAATCACGGTAGATAATGAAGTACTAATTTATCACATGAAGATTAATTTACATTTGGAATTTATTTCAAGCAGATCTTGGCTGTAAAGTCATTGATAGAACTACCATTCTTTAATTATTTGCTTTGCTGATAGTTCCCTTTAGTTATTGTATTTTCCTTAATGAACTCTTTGTATTTTTATATTTATTTTATTTAAATAATAGATAGCATATGCCAAAATTAAATTAACTCTTTGCTTACTGCCTTTTCATTCCTCTTATCCCTCTCTCCCCAAATTCTAAGGGGATATTTACTAATGCTGCAAGTGTTGATTGTACACTTAGTATAAAGTTAGCCACGATGAATTATCCTACATTGGTACTTTATGATACTGATCATAGACCAATTAAAGCATGGTATTCTATTTTACCAATGTGCTTTGGAGACAGATGAACAAAACCATTTCAGGATACAGAGAAGAAAAGAAAATAGTAAATATTTCAAAATGGGATCTATGCAGATGAAAATATATGTGAGGCTTACCCTGGAAAATAGATTAATAACTAATGTTATGTTTTCTTGTTTATTTTAAACCCAACCTGTGATATCACAGTTTGGAAACTCCTGGTGTTTCTAACACCATCTAACAATGAAGATCAATAACCACTTAGCAACTCAGTCTTATGGACCCAGAGACTTGCCATGGGGAATTGAGGTGAATGATTTGACCAAGGTCACACAGCCACAGCATGTGTCAGAGGCAGTAATGTAACATATAACTCAGTGTAGGGAAGTACTTGAACCTAGATTTCTGAGGTAGGCTCTCTTTCCTGCCTCTGACATTATCACTTAATATACTGAAGATTATAACAGACAGGATATAGATCAGATATTTTTTGTCTTCACAAAATATAAAACTAGAGCAAATAGTTCAAATGATTTATTTGGTTACACATAGGAGGCTTAAGAGTTTAAGTACAGGAAACTTTCAAAAGAAGGAGGTGATTCCTGTCCTAAAGAAGCTTACATTTTAATTATAGTCTAATGGCTCTTTGGGGTCCAAACAAAACAAATCTAATTCTTCTTTTATATGACAGCCCTTCAAATGCTTGAGGACAACTCTCATGACCTCTCATCCACACACATGTCTTCTCCTTTCCAGGATAAAAATTTCCTGGCTCCTTCAAATGATCTTCACATGGCATGAACCCAAGGCACTTCACCAAACCAACTGACCTTTGGCAGGTGTCACTCAGTTGAAAAGGTCTGAATACAGACCCAGTGACAGATTATTTCTGTTATTCAAAGACCAGCCAAACTAAATTCGAAAAGGTTACTTGTCAAAAGGTTGGCCATCAAAAGATGAATTTCTTTGGCCAAAATAAATTATAAAAAACATTTAGAAGAGTGTGGAAGTGTTTCTGTGTGCAATGGTGAAAAGGAGTATTCTTTGTGATGAAATCACAGATTTTTTTGAGGAATATTATCCTAAACTTTAAAGGACTGCCAATAATATTATAACTTTTGGTCAATGGTTATTGTAAACATGGCTCTTGAGCTCACTGAAATTGCCTTAAACAGATGACCTCAGAAATTCTAGGGCATTTGTAAATCAGTTATTTCCAACCTGGAATGAGCCTAATAGAACCTTTTTTATTATCCAATATTGAGTATTGGTGGTTATAAAACAACAACAACAAAACAGTTCACAGAGTCATATTTAATTGAGTGATTAAGTGTATTCATGCCTGCTGTTACAAATGGATGGCCATTCCCAAGTTTCACTGCTGGCTTTTCATGAAAGGAGGAAATAATTTGGATTTTTATATGTGAAGGGAGGGAAGGAAGACAAGTAGAGGAAGGAAAGTAGCTATTGGAAACAGGAATTGTTCAAGAAAGCTCATAATATTTGTTTTTCAATTTTTTATAATGCTTGGATTCTGTAATCAAATGATTTCTTTCTACATCTATTTGAAATGGACATCACTGAGGTTATGTGACATTTTATTGGGGCTGGATGGGAAGCATTTAATTTGTTTTGTTTTGTTTTTTTTTGTGGGGTTTTTTGCAGGCAATGGGGGTTAAGTGACTTGCCCAGGGTCACACAGCTAGTAAGTGTCAAGTGTCAGAGGCCGGATTTGAACTCAGGTACTCCTGAATCCAGGGCCAGTGCTTTAACCACTGCGCCATCTAGCTGCCCCTTTTTGGTTTTGTTTTTGTTTTTTTTTTTTTTGGAAGCATTTAATTTGGAGCATGGAATACTTTGTCAAGTGTGATAGACATAGGGGGTTAGTACTATGGGTTTTGGATTTAATTCAGCTTTAGGGCACTTGAGGTCTGGGGAATGAGCCACTGTCATAAAGGTTGAGAGAGGAAATCAGAAAAAGATGAGAATATATTTTAAAAAACAAACAGGTAACTATTTCAGAATTGTTACTTGAGTCAGGCTTTAGACCAAGAAAAAGCTCTTACATCCCTTTCTGCTATCGTTCATTCTCTCTCCCATACTTCATGTCCTTTATCCTAAAACTAGCTTTATGACAAGTTAAATAGACTTCTTCAGCCAGCCTAGAAATTTTACTACCATTTACAACTCCTTTGGAAGGTTGTTTCTATGAAAAAAATTAATTCCAAGTTCCACATAGCTGACTTCAATTTTTTGAACAAAACCTTCAAAAATGCTGTACTATACTAATTAAAATTGAATATACTATCAAAACATGTTTGTGCATATAGAAACATATATTAATGAAGGAATACATACAATGTTTTATACAAGCATGTTTAGTATATATGTATGTGTGTATATATATATTGTATGTAGCATAAGCGATGCTGAGCTTACCTTAAAGCAAGAAACACAAGAGACCAAGTCCTACTTCTGATACATACTGACTTTGTTACATTAAGTAAATATATTGATCTTACAGCCCAAGATAACTCTCTTAAGACTATATATAACAGACTATATATAATGCAGTAACCTGGTTAGGTAGAAGGATTTTCCTCACCTGGGGGTTCCCTTTACCAAAGACATTACAAGTCCAGGTCCTATGCAACAAAATTTGTGTATAATGTTACTGTGTATAATATTTTATATATACATGGATATACAGATATATGTAACATTCACATATATAGCAATAGTACATGATAGCACAAATATACATATATTTGTATGTATACATATAAATTCCAAATATCATTAACATTCACACTCCTGTTAGTGAAAACTCCTGTTTCTAAGTAAAACACTTATATATAGAAACACTTATGTCCAGTTTGTCAACCTCTGTGTGGCTTACTCATGCCTATCAACTAGTATGTTATAAGTTATTTGTAATGGTTTTTCTTGCAAAGGGACCAATTGGATGGAACATACCTAGAAGAGAGTAAAGAGAACTTTGCTCATTAGAAGAATCCCAACATTGATAATGCCTTTTTTCACTAATGAAATAACTTTTTTTTTCTGTTCTTTTGAACAGGGTGGTGGTGATTGTCCAGAAATGAGTATTGGGGCCATCAAAATTGCCTTGGAAATTTCTCTCCCTGGATCTTTTATATATGTATTTACTGATGCACGATCCAAAGATTATCGGCTAACTCATGAAGTGTTACAACTCATCCAACAGAAGCAGTCACAAGTAAGTGGAAATTCACTCCAATATTTCCCAATGTAACCACAGCTAAGTAGCATAGGAGATGCTTTCTTTTATCTGGCCATTATGTGGAAAAATTGCATTATTTGTGTCAAAGAGTAACAACAGATTTCATTCAAACATAATACATACATACTAGTTTATATATAAATCTTTACAGACATTTTATCATTGTGTGTGTGTGTGTGTGTGTGTGTGTGTGTGTGTGTGTGTTGAAGGAGGAGGGATTGGATCCTGACCTGTGATTTCATTGGTGCGGTATCTTCCAGTGTGGAAATTTTGTGAACTGATTCTGATAAATAATTTGTTCATAATTTTCAGTGTCAGAAATTTATCTGAGGTCACTGAAAGATGAAGTAAATTGTCCATGCTCACATAACTAATGCCAAAGGGAAGATTTAAACCCACGTCATCCTGACTTCACACATTACTCCACATGGCTTCTCAAGAGGCTTAAGAGCCTCTCCATTAAGGTATTTACAAGTTATTTGTACACCAAATTTTAGGTATGTTTTCCATACAAAATATATAATAAGGAATGTCCAAGAGGTATCTTATTGACATTAAAAAATTTGACCACTTACCCTGTCTACTCCATACAATTGGGTTTAAAATACTTATCTTAGGAATGATTTTGATTACAGGTTGTGTTCGTGCTGACAGGAGACTGTGATGACAGAGGCCATATTGGTTATAAAGTCTATGAAGAGATTGCCTCTACAAGTTCGGGTCAGATTTTCCACTTAGATAAAAAGCAAGTCAATGAGGTAAAGTGTGTATGATTGAAACAACAACAATATAATAAGAGTTGGTCTTTCTCATGAATATTATATTCATAGTATAACAAACCGAAGACTATAGCATTTATTGTACATGAATCTTTTTATCACTTCATTATTCAAAAGGAGTATGATTTTGTCTTTCTCCTTTGACAGAAGTTACATTCCTTAGTTGATCATCCTCTAAGTGGCTAAGGATTTTTTTAAAAAGGTTGGGTAAGAAGGTGACTTTTGGCTATCGTTGATTATAAAATTTTTCTCAATTTAACTGGGTTGATCCTAAGACTAGCTCTATCACTGGGCCTATACTTGAAGCTTTTCCATCTGGGAAGGCCTGATTAGAACTTTTGTTCCACTAGTATAGCTTCTGAGAACCTTCCGAAGGAGTTGATTCTCTTTCGGTGTCCTGGGTTCTGGGAGTCTGGTGTGCCGACGAACCCTTTCTTAGAATGATGAATAAAATAAAATACAAAAGATTACAAAAGAAACAAATTGTGTTGAAATAATGATGTAACTTTTTCACATCCAAGTTCAAGGACCCCCTCCAGTTTACCCAGGGACCCCATTTAAGAACCTTTTTTCTAGAAGGAGGTAAAAAAACCACGCTAAATCTTGGCATCTGTGGAATTCTCAGTATAAAAGAGCCAAGATCCTTGTATATTAGATAGGAAGTAAGAGAACTCTGAAAAAAAAAAGTAACTTAAGGTTCCCAACATAACTATTAAAAAAACCCAAAACACTGCAAATAAAGGCTCCATCGACTATAAGATTTGATTTCTGGTTTTCATTGCTGTCAGAACTGATGTTAGAAAAACAATGCTATTTGATGGAGTGTGAATTTGGCACAGTTTGAAACTGTACTGATTAATCTGTCACTGGTGTTTTAAATAATATGTCTAGCTTGTTCTTGCTATTTTGGGTACAAATCAGTCCTGGCTTAATATTCAGACAGGGCTTTCTCCTTTTTTGGCTTAAGATGGAGACTTTTTTTGAAGTCCCTGTTTTGAATGACATCTATTTTTTTCAAAATATATGTAATTTTATTTGTTAACATTCCTAGCTTTACACTAAAGGCTGTTTGTAAAACATGACCCTAGCACTGACCTTGAAAATAAGTAGAAACGGGTGTTTCCTCTAAAATGTGTAAATGTGTCAGAGGAGTCTATAATATAAAAATCTACAGGAAATCTGTGAAAACAATGTGTATATGTTCTTACTCTTTCCCTTCTTTGAACTCACCTAATTAAATGTCAAAAAAAAAAAAGCAGCAAGGAACCTAGTGAGGCTGTGTTAATATATTTTATGTACATTTACATGTTCATAATTCACGTGTATAAATATATTAGCATTTCTTTATGTCAGTAGTGAATCTTAGTATCCAAAAGAAATATTTATTTCACTGGGGACTAGGTCAATATCATATTTTAATCTCATTTAGGAGGCAGAATGGCAAATATTTATGTGTGTGTGTGTATATATATATATATATATAGTATATAGTATGTACTATAGTATAGTATATACTATAGTATATAGTATATATATCTGTATAGTATATTTACTATATGTAGTAATATATAGTGTATGTATAGTATACATACTAATATATACTAGTATATATAATATAACACATACACATGTGTGTGTTTATGTTCAATATAGATCCATATGTTTACATAGACATGTAAAAAAGTGGCCTTCCCTGAATATACTGCTGAAGCAAAAATTCTTGTTATTACATTTTCAGAAACCATAAAAGAAAATTTCCACAAACTTTTGGAACCATAGTAAAAAGTAAAAATGATAGATTCCACAGGCCATCTGAAAGAAAGCCCAAATATAGCCAGAAATGTGATTCTAGAGAATAGAAGTCAAAAAAGAAAAACTACAAGAGATAATCAAATCACATGCCAAAGATCCCTACTCCTAATCACATAGGTTTACACAGGAAGTATGAGAAAGGAAAGAATGAAATATACAAAGTGGCCTACACCTGAAAAAAAAGCATCCTGTAAAATTAAGGTTAATCAATGGAGAAGAAATGGATCAATAGAATCAATGGCTTCCAGTCAGTGTCTATTCAGAAAAACCAGAGCTGCAAAAAATAAGTACAAAAGACAAGTGAAACCCAGGTTGTAATCAGTTTGAGCATCTTGAAAGGGATAAGTGATGACTGAGTCTTTACATCATGAAAGGGGGAGAAAAAAATATTTTTCTCCAGAATCCCACCTTCCCAAAGGGTAAACAAAAGAACAAAGAAGGTCAAATTCATGTCCTAGATTTTTTTTTTTGAAGAAAGAAGAGAAATAACCTAGAAAAAATAGAAGGAAGAGGAATTTACCATTTTTATACTTGGGGGACCATGGGGGGAAAAGGAGGTAGAGGTAAGATCTCTTGAACCTTGCCCTTAGTTGAGCTTAGCAAAGGAAGCTTTGCTGGGATGGATAGTATAAGATAACTATAACAAAATAATCAGGGAAGTGGACTGAGATGAGGACAAAAGAGTTTAGGGTTGTGTGGCATTGGGGACACAATAAACTTCTGCCAGAAGGCTGATTATGAAAGTAGAAGAACAAACAGAAAGATCAAGGCCCAGTGATCTGGATCTGGTAGGAAAAGGAAGGAATGGTATTAGGATCACACCATTCAGCCACAGATTACTAGAACTGATGTTCCTTCTTCCTCCCTCTCTTTTCTTTTTTCCTTTCAAAGACTTGGGCTAAGAACAAAGATTGGAATTATAGTATTTTGGAAGGAAAACAAACCTAAAAATCATAACCATGAATGTGAATGGGATGAACTTATCCACAAAAGAAAGGAGAGCAGACTCTTATTTAAAACAAAAAGCAAACCTTGCTAATTCCTTCTTAGATATTCATCAAGTATTACTCCAAGTGCAGAGATTATTCTCATAAGACTTTTGTTGAGATGGGAAAGTTAGTCGTATGGTTGTCTTTTTTCAACAAATATGTGATTACCCCCCCCCCCCCAAGTATATGATATTTTCCCCTCTTTCAGATATTTTGAGAATACCTCCCATCCCTTCATAATTATATTCTCTCCTACAAAAACCTCCTTTGTATACTTGGTCCTATGCAACTGATCTTATCCTTTTTTTTCTTTACTATCATTTCTAGGTCCTCATATGGAGGACTGTGACCAAGAGTCCAAATATAGCATCTCCAGTGTCATCAAAAGAGAAAATTGTTTCTTTTGGAAATTTTAAAATAATTTTTTCTAGGGTTTTTTTTTCCTGTTAATCCACTTTCAGTTTTATCCTTAAATGCCTTCAACATGATCTGGCCTAATAGTGTCTCATGTCAAGCTTCTGTAAATTTGTTTTTCTTTCCAATCATTTTTACTTTTTATGAGTCAGTAATGCTCATAATCTTCTACCATCCTCTTGTGTAAGAATTTATGCACAAGTTTATATTATAAAGCAGTATTGCTCTTGGCTGTTATCGCACTATACTTGGCAAAGTGATCAAGTATTTGCTGGCAGTTTCTAGTCTCTTTTGGCCTCCTCTTTGTGTTGATTGATTCATATTGTTAAACTTCCTTAGGAAATGGTGAGAATCTTTTCTTTTATCTAGTTTTCCTCTTTTGGTTTAAATAGGTTAAGTTAGCAATACTTAGGTTAGAGATGTTTTAATTGGGTCTCTATCCTCAATCCTCATTTTTTTTTCTAATTTGTTATCGATTTAGAACCTTATTATAACAATCTGATGGTCTGACTATCCAGAAATTACTCATCAAGAACCAGTCTTTTTTTGTCTTATATAATAGTATGTAACATTATCTAGTGTTCACCATATCCAGTGTCTCCATATTCTCTTTTTCAAGAAAATATTCAGGTTATATATGTGTGAAGCTTCTCTGGCCTACAGGTCTTTGACCTCTTTTCTTTCCTAATTCTGATACTGTTATTTTTAACATGGATAAAAAAATTACAAAATTCTTTCTATACACAAAGCACTCTACTAAGCCCTGGAGATAAAAATAAAATAGCAAAACAATCCTTGCTCTCAAGAAACTCATCTTCTAACAGGAGTCTCTCTCTCATTCTGTCTCTCTCTGTCTCTGTCTCTCCATATATATATGTGTATGTCTTCAGCTTTGTCAGATAGAAAAGAACCACTCTGGTACCTTTGCCAAGAAGACCCAAAATTGGTGATGAAGAGTCAAACATGACTGAAAAACTATCAGACAATTCCCAGGGATCTTAAATGCCTGGTCTGAGATTATCTTCACCAGGTTGTGCATTGTGAACTGTCAGGAACACAGTATACGTTGCTGAATATTGAAATACATATAAAAACAAAGCTAATTTAATTTGAAGGCTCCTAATTGAGTCCTTTGTAGAATTTCTCTCTCTTTACATGCTCCATAAAATTGTTGACACTTAGGCTACAATTATTTATACAGCATTTTGGGGGATATGTTATTTATAAGTATTTGCAACATGAGAAGACCAAGTGGCCTAAAAAAATGATATTTCTTGTTGGCTTTGTGCATGAACTAAAACTAGTATTATAATCTCCTTTTATATGCATCTCCAAGGAGAAGCTGTTAATCATCTTTCCATTTATCATCAACTTCCTTTTTGTCTTTTGGCATCACTGATGATGAGGATGTCCACATTAATATGATTGCGTTCATCTTGGCATATTTAGATTTTTCATTAGAAAAGGTAATATAGTAGATAGAGTATTTTACTTACAGCCGGGATGACCCGAGTTTGAAACCTCCCTCAGGTACTAGCTCTGTAACCCTGGGCAAGACACTTAACCTCCCCCTCTGCCTCAGTTTCCTTATGTGTAAAATAAACATAATAATAGCATCTACCTCCCAGGGTTGTTATGAGGATCAAATGAAACAATATGTATAAAGCACTTTACAAACCTTAAAGCTATATAATGTCTAGCTATTAAGATGAGAGATAATACATATTGGGTCTAAATGTGATTTAGTGTGCCAACAATCAATTTCATGTATTTAGATGGTTCAAAAACTTCCAGGCTTATTACCCTCATCTCTCTGCCTATCACTCTGGGGGTAAGGAGGCAACACAAAATTAATGGTAATATTATACTTTTCTTTCCATCTGTAATCATGGACAAACCATTCATGAGCAAGTGTCTGGCCTACTTGTGATGAGCCTCTTTGTATCAACGCAGGCCCTTAGAAATTAAACACAATTCAGTCAAATCTTGCAAACCAGTACCATGCTCCCAACCAGACCTTGTAGTCTGCTGGTATAGTCTTTAAGAACACAGAGTTGTTTTCAGGACACCTTGCATTACATTCTTCTTTTGAGAATCATGATTAGAATAATGTTGAAAGGTCACAACTTTCATGCTATATGGTGATGGTAAAAGAGAGGAGAAAAACTTTTGGTTAATATCACTGACAGAAATAATTGCAGCAAATATGTTGTAGAGGAGCAGCTAGGTGGCATAGTGGATAAAACACCTGCCCTGGATTTAGGAGGACCTGAGTTCAAATCCAGCCTCAGACACTTGACATGACTCACTAGCTGTGTGACCCTGGGCAAGTCACTTAACCCCAATCCCCTTACCCCCCCAAATATATATATATATACATATATAATCAGATAATAATTTGTTTTTGAAAACATAAAGACTATAATATTATATAATGAAATGCCAGATTCTAATTTCCTCAAACAAAATGTAATAAGTTATGCATATATATGTCAGATCATAGAATAATGAAAATATTTTTTTTTTGCCTTTTTTGCCCTTGGTTAGATAGTATTAAAAGTACCATGGAGGTTCACTTTTCTGATAATCTAAGAAAAAGGAGAAATAGTTAACATTGAAGGGAAGTTTTGTTTGAGAGATTTCCTTGTGACCTACGATAAACTCATGGAAACAGTCTTTGTTCCATACATTTGCCAGGTTTCTTTATGCATTCCTAGAATGACTTGACTGCGGTGGGGTTAGAAAAGCAAAACCTTTGGAAAGATGATGTGAACTACTTTTGAGTCTCCATGTAATTTAGGCCAATATTTGGCTATGTTGCAAACATTGAAAACATTTCTTTCTTTCTTACTTTTTTTTTTTTTTTTACTGAGTCCCAGAGGAAAAATGTACTTCAAAGTCACTGGTGAGAGAAAGGGGATACTAACAAAGGTCTCTCAAAAGTTGTTGATTATGTTTTTTTAAAAGTTATAAACAAACAAGTTACTTTAGGAGATACAGCAGCTGGCTCTTCCCATCAACTTTGCCTTTCAGAATATGAACTTGAAAACCTTAGTCAGTATGTTTTTGTTTAATCCTAAATGTCTGGTATCATCTATATTTAGGGAGCCAAATGGTTTAAG
This sequence comes from Dromiciops gliroides, assembly GCF_019393635.1. NCBI lineage: Eukaryota > Metazoa > Chordata > Mammalia > Microbiotheria > Microbiotheriidae > Dromiciops > Dromiciops gliroides. The sequence goes on from NC_057864.1 coordinate 79,512,659, forward strand.
GAATAAATGACCAAATTGTGAAAATGTGAGTTGTATTTATAATTGTAGCTTACTTGTAAATATAGTTATAAAATTAATGGTAGATACAATTTCTTCTTTTTCTTTCTTTCTTTTTTTTTTTTGGATGATGTGCTGAAGCCTGCAATAGTCATATATAAACCTGGGTTTCATGCTGCCAGGCCATGTTTTAGATTAAACAGCTTTACCTTCTTTCATTTCAGTTCCCCAAGAATAGGAGCCAAAATAGACAGAGCCTGACATTGAAATACCCATTAGAGGGATTCCTGTTATAGGAAGGTTCCAAAATAGTAATATATTGTATTTGTATAGTGACTTTCTTACTTTTCAAAATACTTTCACATCTATTATCTCATTTTGTCTTCACAAAAGTCCATTATTCAATTAATTATTCAATACTTGTAGAGAGCTTAAAATGCACTTCGCTGTGCTACATATTAACTCAATTTTGTTCAACAAACATTTGGGTGTCTGTTATGTTTATAAAACCTTGTGACAGGCTGAAGATACAGAGACAAAATGAAGCACATTTCTAGTCCTCAAGGAGCTTCCATTCTAGTGAATAATTATTTAAATTGTCTCTAAGTTCACCTTGTCATTCTCCTGCATTTTAGTCTGGAATGTTGGTGCACTTCTTGTTTAAGAAATATAATATTTAATTTTTTTTAATCCAAAATGTCTAAATTAAATATAGTATTTATATTAAAAAAAGACATTAATTTTATGAATGAATTAACAACTGAGTTGCCATAAATAGAATGGCAGAGATGGAAGTGGCTTCAGAGTACACTTAAGTTCAAAAATGTGAATCCATATGTTAGTCAAGGAGTAAACATTTATTAAGTACCTACTATGTGTCAGGCATGGGGCTAGGTGGTTGGGATACCAAGAGGCAAAACTCAGTCCCTGCCTTCCAGGAACTCACAGTCTAACAGGGAAGTCACTAAGCAAACAAATAAACACAAACAAGGTATACAAGGATAAATAGGGAATAATTGAAAAAGGAAAGGCACTAGAGGGGTTGAGAAAGGTTTCTTGTAGAAGACAAGATTTTAGTTGGGGATTGAAGAACACCCAGGAAACCTGTAGATGGAAAAGAGAGAGAGTATTCCAAGCATGGGAGACAGCCAGAGAAAAAGCCTGGAGCTGAGAGTTGGAGTGCCTTGTTCCTGGAACGGCAACTATGTCAGTCACTAGAGTTGTAGGGAGCAAGATATAAGAAGATTTGGAAGGTGTGGGGGGGGGCAATAATGAAGGACATTGGACACTAAATAAAGGATTTTGTCTTGGAGGTGATCAGGAGCCACTGGAGTTTGAGTGGGGCTGGTGGTTGACATGGTTGCACCTTAACTTTAGGAAAATCATTTTGGCAGCTTAATGGCCAATGGTTTTCCCAAATTTCAGTGGCTATTAAATAGTCAACACTTACCAGCAGGCTATTAAGATATTCTGAGCATGAGTTGATGAGGGATCGTACCAGGGAGGTAGCAGTATCAGAGAAGACAAGGGGGAATATTCAAGAAATATTGCAAAGATAAAATCAACAGACCTTGATGACAAATTGGTTATGGGGGAGGGTAGTAAGAAATGTTGGGTAGTTAGAGATGATAGCCAGGTTGCAAACCTGAGGAACCTGGGTGATGGTTCTGCCCTCTATGGTAATAGGATGAGGGCAAAGATGATGACCAGTTTTTGACATGTTGAGTTTTAAGATATCTACTGGACATCTTTTTTGTTATTTCTGAAAAACAGTTGAATGTAAGATTGAAGGTCAGTGGAGAGGTTAGGGCAGAATAGATAGATTTCAGAGCCATCAGTATATAAATAGTCATTAAATCCATGGGAGCTGATGAGACCACCAAGTGAAATAGTATATCAGGAATCAGGAGCAGAGAAAAGTGCCCCAGACAGAACCCTGTGGAATACCAATGTCTAGAGGGCACAGTCTGAATGAGGTTCCAGCTAAGGAGACTCAGAAGTGTCTGATAGGAGAAAAACCAGGACAAAATGACAATCCAAAAACCTAGAGATCAGAGAGTATCTTCTCATATGATAAATTCCTTCAGTGCATTTGCAATGTGATAATTTTTTTTTAACCCAGATCTGCATTCTCTGCTTTCTACCTTCCAACCCCCTAATTGAAAATCCAATAAAAACAAATCCCTGTTACAAATAGATGTCAATCAAAACAAAGTCCTACATTAGGCGCATTTCACACAAACCCAGCCAAAAAAAAAAAAAAGTCTTGATCTGTACTCTGGATCAGAAAGTCGACAGTGTATTTCATCTTGAGTCTTTTGGATCTGTGAGTGGTCATTGAGTTGTTCAGAATTCTTAAATCTTTCCAGGTTGTTTGTCTTTACAATATTGTTGTAATTGTACAAGTTGTTTTCCTGGTTGTTCTTATTTCATTTTGTATCATTTCATAAAAGTCATCCTAGGTTTCTCTGAAACTACCCCCTTTGGGATTGCTTATACCACAACAGTATCCTCTTGTATGCATACCATAACTTATTCAGCCATTCCCTGATTGATGGATGCCCCTTCAGTTTGCCATTCTTTACCTCCTTAAAAAGAGCTACTATAAATATTTTTATATACATGGGTACTTTTCTTCTTTCTTTGATTTCTTTGGGATATAGACATAGTAGTGGTATCACTGGGTCAAAGGGTGTAGACAGTTGAACAGTTTTTTAGGTATAGTTCCAAATTGCCTTTGCAGAATAATTATACTACTTCACATCTCCACTAACAGCATATTATATCTGTTTTGTCATAGCCTTTCTAGCACTTGTCATTTTTCTTTTTTGTTAACTTTTCAAATCTGATGGATATAAAGTAGAACCTTAGGACTTTTTATTTGCATTTATCTAATTATTAGTAATTTTGAGCAAATTTTTATTATCTCTGAAAATTGCCTATTCATGGCCCTTGACCATTTATCTGTTGGAGGCAAGATAATTAATTTTATAAAAATTTGATTCACAGTGTTTTAAGAATATATCTTGGGGCAGCTAGGTGGGGCAGTGGATAGAGCACTGGCCTTGGAGTCAGGAGTACCTGAGTTCAAATCCAGCCTCAGACACTTAACACTTACTAGCTGTGTGAACCTGGGCAAGTCACTTAACCCCAGTTGCCTCACTAAAAAAAAAAAAAAGAATATATCTTGGGGGTGCAGCTAGATGGCACAGTGGATAGAGCACCGGCCCTCAAGTCAGGAGTACCTGAGTTCAAATCTGGCCTCAGACACTTAACACTTACTAGTTGTGTGACCCTGGGCAAGTCACTCAACCCCAATTGCCTCATTAAAATAAAAAAAAAAGATATATCTTGGGGGCGGCTAGGTGGCAGAGTAGATAAAGCACCTGCTCTGGATTTAGGAGAACCTGAGTTCAAATCTGACCTCAGATACTTCACACTTACTAGTTGTGTGACCCTGGGCAAGTTACTTAACCCTCATTGCCCCACAAAAAACAAAACAAAAAACAACAACAACAACAACAAAAAGAATATATCTGCATGGAAACTATGGATAGTGTAGAAGCAGAGAAGTATTTCTGACTGCCCTTTCTTTCCAGTTGTTTTATAGTTTTGCCAAATGGAAAGCTCAGGATTATTTGAAGAGGACACATATACCTGACCCAGAGATATCACAGATGTTAAAAGGAATATCAGATCAAAACAAAGAATTTAGACTGAGAAACACTGAAGTCATTGGTGAAAGGGGTTCAAAGTACAGACTGAAGAAGATTAAGGGCTTCTGTAGCTAATCGATCAAATTCTATAATCACAAAAGAGCTCACTATGGTCATAGGCAAATAACTAAAGAGTCTGGAGGATTCTTCCCATTATGAAGAAGAACCAGGTATAATACAACATAAGTAAACAGACACACACAATCGAGAGCAGTTTTACAGAAAGAACAAGAAGCAAGAGACCCCAACTTAGCATGACTTGATAATTTTGAGTGGCTATGTACTTATAAGGTACTGGGAATCTAGAGTAGTTTTCTGGGAACTCACTTGTCAAGGCAGGGGGTGGGAGGTAAACTAGGTAGGTACAACAAATAACTTCTAAGAGAATGCAAGATCTTTTAGGGCAAGATCATTTGATTTTTGTCACTGTATCCTTAGCACAGTGGCTGGCATTTTAAGAATATATTGGTTATTCCTTGAGAGACTCTATACAATTTAGAAGGAGAATCCCAATATTCTGATGAGTTTAAGTTGATAAAACTTCTGGAGCATCAACTGTGAACTCAACACCTCTAATTACCTGAATCACCATGCATATATTTTGGATTTAAGCAGTTTAACCTTCTGGATAGGATTGAACACTTTAATAAGGTAAGGGCAATGCTTATATAGCCTAAGCAGTTACCTAGCAGATGCTATTTTTAAAAAATTCAGAATACTAATAATGATTTAGCTTATTAGTGCTACATAAATAAGCAACTTGAGATTACAAATGAGATTTGATTTTATGCCACCTTGGATCACCTATAGAGAAAAGAGTCATGCAGATATAAACAGAACAAGACTAAAAAATAGCCAAGAGTTAACATCTAGTCTATTACCCACCAGCAAGCAAAGTAAAGGTACAATATATAGATAGATAGAGATATATAGATATATAGATACATAGATACCTTTTTCCACTAAATTCCTATGAGCTGATTCAATCCATTTCATGATTGGAGAAGCTGAACAGCTTTCTATTAAGTGTCTTATTTGAGAATTATACCATTACACAAAGGAGACACTGACACAAGTTCATTGAATTTTTTCCTGCTGGCCAACAAGTTCTTTTTTTTTCCTTTGGCTCTTAAGGCAGCTTTTGCAAACAGTGTATTTTTAAAACTCAATAAATGAGCACCTGAAATGAATTATGGAAAGGATAGAACCAATGCCAGGAGAGGAAAATGGAGGAAGCCATTTATTTCTGTGGCTGTGGGAACTGACATTTTTAAAAGGTGACAATTCAGAAGTGACAAGAACATCTGGCTATGGATAGAGAGTTAATTAACATTATGGAGGAAAAGGATAACCATAATTAGGATTGTCAAAGGATATTCTCAAGATTTAGTCACTACAATATATATTTAGCTAGAGAGGTACATGAATTGTTAAAAAAATCTTATTCGGTCTTCTTTCTCTGATCAATTAAAGGCAAACTCAGGAAATAAGATACAAGGAGCTTATTGACAGGACATAGCATCAGGCAGCTGTAGTGGCACTGGACTCTGAATTCTAACTTGGAGCTGCTTTTATTAGAGGGGAGTAAAACAATTGGCATATGAGGGTAAGACAGTTCTGATTGGTAGTTCTTTCAATGAGGTGGTGGGATTAGTGTCTCCTTAGCTCTATTGCTAAGTGTTGCAGTGGATAGAGCACTGGGCTTAGAATCAGGAAGACTCACATTCATGAGTTTAGATGGTAGACTAGCTTTGTGACCATGGACGTCACTTAACCCTGTTTGCCTCAGTTTCCTCATGTATAAAATGAACTACAGAAGGAAATGGCAAACCAATCCAGTATCCTTGTCAAGAACACCCCAAATGGGGTCATTAAGAGTCAGAGTCAGAAATGACCAAACAACAAGAAGCCTCTCTCCATTACACCATCATTAGGAGATGGGAGTAGCCTTCAGGTGATGGAATTCATCAGCAAGAGATGGAAGTAGTCCTAAAAAGACTAAGAACTCCAGGCTGCTTGAGCACTGTATCCAAAAACTGAGCAAGGTTAAAACTTGGGGGTCACTCTGATTTTGTCCCAATGGTTGATTTTGTACATTATTAGATAGATGCTGTGGGTCTACAAGTTTTTATTTTCTCAAAGTGATCTTAGAATAAAATTGTAACTTGGGAAAACAACCTGGGTTTTACCCATGAAACTAAAGATCACCCCAAAATTAAGACATAGTACTCCAGCAGCATCCAAACAACTGAACCTAATTAGCAAGAATTATTAGAGTAGAACCATGTTAGATAGTTCTCATTGTTAATGAAGTCTCTCTGTGAGTCATATTAACTAATTACCTACTACTCTCCATTGAATCTGTCTTAAGTATTTATATTATTTTTCACATCATGAATTACATAGTTCAATTGAGGGCTCATTTGTGCTGCTTGCCTCAGGCACCCAAACTCCTAATTCTGACTGTTCCTTAAATGATGATCTAATCTAACAGCAAAATCAATACTGAGAAATTCATACAAAGGTTAAAATTCTTGTCTAAAGTCATACAATTGTGGTTGAACTTGGATTAGATCTGTGGGTTCTAGATTCCCAAGAAAGAATTAGTTCCACCATAGCACCTTGCGTAGGCCAGATGAATTCTGGGGTTGGACAAGGTGATATCTGAGTTCCTCCAGATCCTATGATCTCATAATCCTACAAACCTTACCTACTGTGATGTTTAAAATCTAATGTGTGTGTCCTTACCTGCCCCCCCACCCCAGAGTGGGGGCAGAATTAGCTAAGGTTTACTTATAAATTCAGTGAAAGTTTAGGCTTTTAAGCATTTATTAAAATATATTAGGGGTTAGCAAAGAGAGAGAACAAGTCACCTTCACCTAGCTATCCAAGAGAATGAATTTCTGCAAGTTAGGAAACCTGGCTACCTTCCTTCTTTTTCTGCCACCACCAGCTCCTTTCCAAACCAAAAAGACAGATCCTCAGCCGCTTCTCCAGGAAGCCCCCTATGGAACAGGAAGCAGGGCAGAGCCCCCACACACAGTTCCAAGCTAATTGGCTGGTCCATCCATTGATTGACATGACTTACAGGCAGTATATGAATATAGGTAACTTCCAGAGGCCAGGCAGCTTCCAGACACTAGTCACATACTTTCTTTTAAGGGGGGCGTCGACCTGATTCTCACAATATCTTTCTCACTATGGGTTGGCACCCTGATTCTCACAATAGACAGGACATCGGCATGTTCTGTAGCTGTTGGCTTCAAAAAGGCCTCCATTCATCACTTCTTGTTGGCAACCTTGTACCTGCACTTTGTTGTTGGCTTTATTCTTTCTACAGAATCCTTTCCATCCCATGCTCAAGGTAAAACATTCTCTTAGTATAAAGAAAATCTGAGACCCAGATTTAGGAAATCAGCAAGACATGGTTTCATAGGGCTACATGGACTCCATTGATCCCATTATTATATTCCTCTTAAGAAATTTTAATTGGACAAAATTTGTGATGATAGTATATATTTTATTATATGTATTGTAGATATCCAAATGCTACTCTAAATTAGTCTAGCATCTTAACAAACCTTTCAATAAAATGATGATTTGCCCCAAAAAATGCCTAGAGAGGGAAATATTGGGAAATAGGAATGGCAGACAGGCAGTGAATTTGGATCAACATATCCTCACTTGGGTAATAAATGGCTTTTGTTGGTGTATAGTACATTGATACGGTAAATAAAATCTGAAGAAGCAACAGCCTTAGTTTTATTTTCCAGGAATTTTTGTTGTTAGTTTTCTAGTGGGCTCTACCTTTTTAAAAAAATATAAATGTGGGGGCAGCTGGGTGGCGCAGTGGATAGAGCACTGGCCCTGGATTCAGGAGTACCTGAGTTCAAATCTGGCCTCAGACATTTGACACTTACTAGCTGTGTGACCCTGGGCAAGTCACTTAACCCCAATTGCCCTGCAAAAAAAAAAAAAAGCAAAAAAAAAAATATAAATGTGGAATGAAAATGTGGTGCTAAAATCCATTACTCCAGACAAATCCCAATTTTATTATAAAAGCAAGTCTACAACACTTAACAGAGCTGAGCTCGTGTTCAGATGGTTTTTCCAATGTAAACCTAAGATAGGTGAGCCAATTTTTACAAAATAAAAAGCAATTTGTACCTTTGCCCAAAACTTACACTGAATATTTTTGCAGCTTCAAAAATATTTGGATAAGTCTTTTAGTATTTTTTTTTTCATTTTACTCCTGATACTTCCTGTTTTAAATGGGGCTTGAAAGTAAAAGAGCACAATTTCCCTAGAGAATTTATTCTTATAGGAATTTTAACCCAAGTAAAAGCAGAAATGGTTGGAAGTATTAATGAGATCCATTTCATTTAAGATTAAAGGTAAAGTGGAACAACTAACACCTGTGAGATTCAGATAACTATTAAAATGTTTAGTTTCTTTTCCATAGTATCAGATTTTTTTTAAAGATTGAGTCATTTTAAGGAGGCTTCTATAATAGGATAGCCAGATTATTTTATCCTTTGCAGAATATTTTCTCTATACCTGTGATGTTTTATATTAGATCTTCATCCATACCAAGGTTGAACCCATATGCATGATCTCCATAGCACTAAATGATAAGGGAGCAAGAATAAATAACTAAAGCCCACTGGGAAGAAGAATTAGCAACTTCATCAATTATACTTTGATCCATTCATTTCAAGTGAACAAATTGTTCCTTTAGCTCGCAAGTTGCACTTTGATTACATAAGCATACAGCTGCCATTAGTAAACAAAGTTATTTGGATTTTATAATAAATTAATGTCTTCCACTGAATATTTTTACAGGGTTAACAAGGTGTAACATTGCATAGAACATTAAGATGAAATGGTAGTGAATTTATATAAAGGAATAGAAGTAGGCATAATTACTGAATTGGTGAATTGTTATTCCTTACTATGGTTGTAGGGTATCAGCCCTGAGCAGCTATAAAAATAAGCATTTATTATGTGTGTCTATATGCAAATGAAAAAGTAAAAATAGTCAAATGCATTAGTTAGAGGAACAATAATAATGACTTCCTCTTAATAGGAAAGGCAATCTTATAATTTGTTAATTTGAAAATGGAGCTGGAATGATTTATTTTCTTCTTTATGAAAAACTTAAGCATTATTAGATTTCACAAAGCAAATGCTTGAAATTATTCTACCTCTAAGATCTTGAGCTCAGAGATTCCTTTTTCTGAAAACAATCTCTAGAGCTCTACTTCCCTCTCCAAGTTTTTCCATTAGTCTCATTCTGAGCTTCATTTCTGTGATCCCACTTTATTTTTCTAGTTCTGGCCTCATTTAACATACCATCTTCTACACTTCAGTCCAAAATCCCATTGATTTTGGACCTTCTAACCTCCTTATCTGTTTAACTCCCAGCCTTATATGTTCCTACTCCCAAGAAGCTAAATGCTACTGAGAAGGAAAAAAAACAAAACTATTAATCCACTACTAATTTTTTACTAACTTCATTTATCCTTCAATGATGAATAGTAATTCTTTATTTCATCTTTTACTGACTTCCTGTCACAGTCATCACAGAAGTCAGATAAGAAAAAAAGTTCCCATTCTTAAAATGGCATCATTTTGGGGGCAGCTAGGTGGCGCAGTAGATAAAGCAATGGCCTTGGATTCAGGAGGACCTGAGTTCAAATCCAGCCTCAGACACTTGACACTTGCTAGCTGTGTGACCCTGGGCAAGTCACTTGACCCTCATTGCCCTGCAAAAAAAAAATGGCTTCATTTAAATTTTAGAGTGGAAAGAGTATAAGGTAGAGATATTAAGAAGAATACTTTTGTGCTACTTTTTCTGTTAATTTAGTTCTGAAACTTAGGTTTTATTAGTAACAATTGAAAAGGATGATCTAATAGAAGGGAAGTAATGGAAGTTATTGACTTTTTTATTCTAAATGAAAATATGGACTTTCTGAATGTCACAGCTTTTTTAAAAAAATCATACATATTTGGGGAAAAGAGCATCTCTCTCCCTCTTCCCTCTATGAAGATGATCTTGTGTTCTACCTGAATAGGTCGAAGTCATTGGCTGTTAGGTCCTCCAATTCTTTTACTCAGTTTTTCTAAAACTTTCTGTCTTTATCTGAGTTTTCCTTTTCTATGGTCTCAGAAGATAAGGTAGTCCTCTTCCTTGTGAAAGCTGGGGATATGAATGCCATGAATATGAAGGTCATATTCTATTGTCTCTTGTATGACCTAGTTCCACCTCTTTCTCTTGAATATACTTACTCTTACCAGTGGCTCCTTCCTTTTGACCACAAATGTACCTACCTTTCCTTAAGTCTAAAAATCAAACAAAACAATAAAAAACAAACAAACAAACCATCCTTTCTCTTAATGTTGTAACTCCCTAAAACTATGCCATCATTTTTTTTAATTACTGCTATACTTTTAGAAGGAATTGCCTATAAGTAGACCTCTTCTTCACCACCACTGTTACCCTCCCTAAGTAGGCTTCTGCCTTTGTCACTCATAACACTGTTGATTTGAGCTACAATCTCCTTATCACTAAATCTAATAACTTTTGTTAAAGCTCATATTTCCTTGAGCTCAACAGCATTCCTTGCATCCTGTCCCCTCCTTTTCATTCCCACTATAATCACCTTAGTTTCTGCCTTCATTGCCTTTTGACAGGGCTCCTCAAATAGTTTCCTATTTTTTTCTGTCTCCAGGCCTACCCTTCCCAGTCCAGTCCTTCATGCTGCTTCCCATAGTGCCCACAGCACTATTCAGATCGTGTCCCTCTTCCTTTCAAAAACTTTCAGTGATGGTACTAATTGTTTTTTGTTTTCTTTTTTTGTGAGGCAATGAGGGTTAAGTGATTTGCCCAGGGTCACACTGCTATTGTCAAGTGTCTGAGGCCAGATTTGAACTCAGGTCCTCCTGAATCCAGGGCCGATGCTTTATCCACTGTGCCACCTAGCTGCCCCCCTGATTGTTGAATAGAGTATAAAACTCCCTATCCTAGCATTCAAGGCCATTCAGAATCTTAATTCCAACTCAGATTTCTAAATTTGTTTTTATACTCCTTCCCTTCATATACCGTATATGTTCTTGTTAAACCAAATCACCTCCCTTGCTTTCTCTTTTCTTTGCCTTTGCTGACACTATCCCTCATGCTTGCAATGGACTGCCCACACTTTGACCTGAGTTCCCTCCATTTGAGTTTGGGCCCAGATGCCACCTCTTCTCTGAAGCCTGAAGGTACAACTGATATTTCTATCCTCAAACTGATAGAATTATATTTTGCCCTATTCTTTCCTTTTATCACAATCTTCTTTGTATTATAGTTATTTGTATTTCCACTACCTCCATAAAAATTTAAGCTTTCTGACCATAGGGATATATCTTATTTCTTCTTTTCATCCCCAACACTCAGTGAAAACAAGGGACAATCTAAATAATTTGTCAATTATTCAATACCTGTAGAGTTATTTTTCTACTGTATGATAATAATAATCAACACTTAAATAGTGCTTTATTCTTCCAATTAATCAACAAGTATTAAGTACCTACCATATTCCAGGCACTATTCTTTTGTGCTGGGGGTACAGAGATTATTAAATATTCCTTGCCCTCGAGCACCTTATGTTCTAAAGTGGGAAATTACATGTACATATATAGACATACTGAAAACAGATTTTTTAAAAAATAAACATAATATGATGGGAAGAAAGCACTAGCACCTGGAGGAATCAAGAAGAGCTTAATTTATTGTAGAAGGTTGTCCAGTCCCATCTGACTCTCTGTGACCCCAGTTTGGGGTTTTCTTGGCAGAGATACTGTAGTAGTTTGCCATTTCCTTCTCCAGCTCATTTTACAGGTGATGAAACTGAGGCAAGCAAGGTTAAGTGAGTTGCCCATGGTCACTCAGCTAGTAAGTGTCTGAGGCCACATTTGAACTCATGAAGATGAATTTTCCTAACTCTAGGTCTAGGATTCTATACGTTGCACCACCTAACTGCCCCATCATTGTAGAAGGTTGCACGAACTGAATTCCCAAGGAAACTAGAGATTCTAAGAGGCAGAGATGAAGGAGTCTGTTCCAAGAATAGGGGACAGCAGACCAGTGCAAATGCACAGAGACAAGGGATGGAAGGCCAGTTTAATTGGACTGAAGAGTCTAGGAAAGGAATTGATAAAGTAAGGAAGGAAATGGAAGTTGGGTCCAGGATGTAAAGGACTTTATATGGCAGGGGAATCTAATTTTCTTCTAGAAACAAAAGAGAGCTTATTGGGGTTTATTGAGTTGGGGAGAAATAAGAGGACAATAGGCTCAGACCTATACCTTAGGATCATTACTTGGGAGCTATATTGAGGATGAATTGAGGAGAGACTGGAGGCAGGAAACTGTTTAGGACAGAAATGATGAGGGTCTGAAGTAGGTTATTACAAGCAGAAAGAAGGGAATGGATCTGATTGTTTGCTCAGCATAGTTCTGTAATACACAAAAACCAATGGTCCATGGGTAGCATTTTCAAAAATATTATATAGGACAAAACAGGATGGATATAATTGTAATTTTTACAGAGGGCAGCAATGATCTAGTAAACACGAGCTAAAGCTGACATCTCAAGCTAAACTTCTGTAGTAAACAGACCAGGAACTAACCAGATAGCTTTAGGTCTATAGTTGATAGTTTAAGTAAATAGTAGTAATAAAGCTGTACCAGAAATTCTTCTATCATATAATTACCTGAGCTTCAAGCACTAGTGAGTAATGCAACTGTCTTAAAGAAATGATGGTCATAAAGACAATGCAGAAAAATTCTTATACCACAAAGTGGTAGAGAAGTTCTATCATTTACTTTATAAAATATTCCAAATAAAATTGATATATATTCTGATACTTGGCATCTTCAGTATAAATGTGAGAAAAGATAAAGATATGGACAAATATATTGGATAATATAGTTCAGAAGAAAGAAATGAGAGAGGCCAGAGACTTGTAAATTATATAGAACCCTTAAATCTCTGTGTCTGTCATTCATTTGGTCAATAAACATTTATTAAATGCCTACTATGTGCCAAGGCATTGTGCTAATATTATGAACATTCTCCTCAAAAAATAATTGGCAAGTGCTGGATATGGTGAATAAGTGGCAGAATGTGTTAAGCATTCAAAGTATGCTCAGAATCATAGTCTTTAAGATCTATTTTGGGGTAGCTAGGTGGCACAGCAGTGGATAAAGCACCGCCCCTGGATTCAGGAGGACCTGAGTTCAAATCTAGCCTCAGGTACTTGATACTTATTAGCTGTGTGACCCTGGGCAAGTCACTTAACCCTCATTGCCCCACAACAAAACAAAAAAAAAGAAAAAAAGATCTATTTGAATATTTCACAGCAGCCTGTGAACCAACATCATGTACATCTTTTTTGCCTTATGATGATGATCATCTTTAATTATTCATTGATTATAGTGTTCCATGACTTTTAGTTATACAACAATACCATCAAAATCTTGGTATTAGAAATATTGGACTTTGTTTTGGGGGGAAATTTGTGGTTATTCAAGAAGCTTTGCATTTTCTTTGTGTGTGTGATTTTTTTTTGTTTTTGTTTTTTTGCGGGTCCATGAGAGTTCAGTGACTTGCCCAGGGTCACATAGCTAGTAAGTGTCAAGTGTCTGAGGCTGGATTTGAACTTAGGTCCTCCTGAATTCAGGGCCAGTGCTTTATCCACTGTGCTACTTAGCTTTGCCCCTGCATTTTCTTAGTTCAGAAAACAAAACAAAAGGAAACAAAAAAACATGTAGGGACTACATATGCTCAGAGTAACTTACAAGTCTAATGTTGTGGGGTCCTAATGTCTTTTCCAAATATCTTTCTATTGATGCTTGTGTCCCTTTTCTCTGTTAGGCTCCACAGGGCCATCTGAGTCCCTCAGGTCAGGGTGTAGCCAGGTACATGACATGATACTTATCCCCAGGGTCTCTTCTATCTTTACTTTTAGGATCACCTGAGATTACCTAGGGTACTCCTGTATACTATCAGGGGAAAAAAAAACCCAAGCTCTAGATCAATTATAGGTTTCTACCTCCACAGTTCTACTCCTTGGAATCTCACCTGTGAGGTCTATCATCTCCTGAGCAGCAGTCCTAGCCACTTACTTAAGGCTTTCTCCTTTCTCTCGGACTACCCTTGGGACTGGGTGGATTATTTTATTTTTACAAATCCAAGACTCTTTGTTTACTTTGCATTTCGATTAAGTTGGAGGCAAGAGACAATCCACACACTGGGGCAAGTCCTTCCATTGTCTTTTCCCATACCTTTCAGTAATACTTACATATGCAAATCAATCATTCAAAATATTCCTAAAGGACAAGATTCACTTTTAGCTAGAATACTTTGCTTCATATATATTTACAAGACCAATTACATCTGCATAGTCCATTCAAGATTTAAAAGCATCTAGTGATGGATAGCCTCCATATGTTTTCCCATTTTAATCAGGAGTTCTTATCCTGGGTCTCTGAACTTGTTTTAATGAAAAAAATTGATAACTGTGTTTCAGTATTATTTAGTCATTTTTCAGTTGTTTCCACTTTTTGTGACCCCTTTTGGGGTTGTCTTAGAAAAGATACTGGAGTAGTATGCCATTTCCTTCTCTGACTGATTTTACAAATGAGGAAACCAAGGTAAACAGTTAAATGACTTGCCCAGGGTCACACAACTAGTAAGTGCCTGAGATCAAATTTGAACTCAGGTCTTCCTGCCTCAGTAAATGGTGCTCTATCCTCTGCTCTACGTAGCTACCTGAGAAGCAAAAGTATATAGCAAATGGAAAAATGATAATAAAGAAATGAACTAAAATACTTGATCTGATGCAAGATACCTTGTTGGAAGAGAGATGAATAGGGTAGTGCTTTGATTTACTGAATTACGTGTCTTAAAAGAAAAACAATAAGCATAGTAGGATTTTGTATTCTCGTTTGCATGAAAGTAAAAAGGTGGTTTACTGAGGAATATCAGTTATGAAAACCTATCTTTTCTTCATTAATGACCTTATTGAAGATACCCTGTATGTGTGAGTAGATGATTCTCAAGGCATAATATATGTAAAGAGTGCTACAAACCTTAAAGCATTATATACAATATTAGTTTTGATTTTTCTATAGTTAAGAAATTAGGGGGCGGCTAGATGGCGCAGTGGATAAAGCACTGGCCTTGGATTCAGGAGTACCTGAGTTCAAATCCGGCCTCAGACACTTACTAGCTGTGTGACCCTGGGCAAGTCACTTAACCCCCATTGCCCAGCAAAAAAAAAAAAAGAAAGAAATTAGGTATGTATGTTAGTAGATGATGTTTACTGGGTCACTTTTTTCTATATTGATAAGATCTGAGATTGTTTTCACAAGTTTGATATCTTTCTCTTCTTTTTTGATGCCTTCTGAATTGATTTTTTTTAGCACCATCAGAATTCTGTCACGTCTAGCACGGTTCCCCTCTATGTATATTTGGTTTTAATTCAGCTGCATTTTTATGTCTGTTCTCTTTAGTGCCATTTCTATGTCCTCTATAAGCACATACATCATTATTATATTAGATTACAAGTGAGGTAGTTCTATTTTCCTTAATGGTGGAAAAAAATCATCAGAGTGATCTTTACAGATCTTTTCCATTTTTCTTCTGCTTTTTGTCTTCCTTCCATTTTCATTCTGAAATATCATTGGAATGATTTTGCTTATTTGGGTCTCTTGCCATGCTTTCTTTAAACCTACTACAATTTCTTTCCAAATTTGTGGCCATTATAGATGTAGAAGAATTTGCTCCTTTAAACTCTACATTCACCAATGACAGGATTTCCATGGCACTGGAATACTCATCATTTTCTTGAGACTCTGTTTAGAGATGAACAACTACCTTATAGCTAAGAAAAATGTTAAGGACCACACAGGTTGTGCCCCATTTTACAAAGCATGATCCTTCATTGAACATTTTAAACCTTAGTCTTATGATATAGATTTGCTGTTGGAAAAAATGGTGTTGGTAGACTTGCTCATTGCAGGGTTGACATAAACCTTCAGTTTGTAAAAATAAAACAAAACACAAAACACAAAAAAGTGAGGTATGCCTCTACCCTGATGTTTCATCATGGCATGAAGGTAACCCTAGGTTCTTAAAAGATATACCTTCAAAATACGGGCTCTGGAAAAGCTTTGAATTTGGGCCTGGCAAAGGGCCATATATATGTTATCTGATAACCACTCTAGTTAATTATATTCACAAAACTAGCCACATCATCTAATAAATCTTTTTTTGTTTCATCAGTTCATGAAGACCATCAACTAGGGCATAAGGGATTTGTGAAATGTATCAGGTGAAGGAGATTCTATACCAGTGAAATCACTCATCCTTGATATATGAGGAGTATACATAAAAACAATTTTTGCCCAAACCTATGGCTTTCTGAAATTTAAAATGTGAGTACATATGTTTCTCATGGGATCCGATGAGGGAAGATGAGTAGAACATTCTATTTCATGATTCCAGACATATTGCCCATTTAATTTTCTTTCTTTTTGGAAGAGAATAAATACATCCAGTTTTCTACATTGAAAGTCATAAAAATCCAGTTTAAAAACTCCAGCAAGTCTCTCATTGCTGTGCCAGTGATACTGAGCTTTTTATGATGCTTTGGCTCAAGGGACTTATTTCTTGCCATACATATGAATACCCATCTTTAATTTAAGTGAGTGACATAGAATATCCCTTTTCTAACTTTGTGGCCATTCTAGAAGGAACTGCCAATTCATTATTTATCTTCTCTGGTCACATAATGTCTGTAGCATTAGATTTCTATTATCTCCTTGAGACTCCTTAAGGTGAATAACCATGAAGAACATAGCAAAATGACCAAGGATCACATGGGTTGTGTCCCTTTTTGTTGGGCACTTCAAGCCTTACAAATCAGATACAGTATAATTGATGTTAATGATTCTATGTAATATATTTCATTAACAAAATTAAAGGAATAGTAAAAAAAAATCAAATTCAGTCAATTCTTTATATAGTACTTGCAAGTTTGCAAATGTAATGATTGGAGTGATGCCACTTGCTGGAGAGTTACTGTAGGAAAGCTCTGCTATGAGGAGAAGGCATCTGAGGGCAAGCCTTGCGGCTTTTCCTTGGCATCAGGAAGTAATGTTTGCTGGTGGGTACTGTCTATCAAAGCTACCAGCCAATTAGCTTGGAGCTGTGTGTGCGAGTGGATGGGATGTTCCCAGCTTCACAGGAGGCTTTTGGGAGGAAGAAGGGGCGAGGCTGGCTCTTGCTCTCTTTCATCAGGACTCTCGTGGAGAGTGGAGCAGAAATGCAGGCTTCCTGAGATAGATAGCTGAATCTAGGCCTCTTTCTGTCTCTCTTCACCAAATTCTTATTCTCCTTAATAAATGCTTGAAAGTCTAACTCTTGCAAAAGCTTATAATTTATTGGCGACCACTCATTAGATATTTTAGACAAACTAGCTAGGATTTTAGCCCCTTACACAAAACTTTCCACATATATTATCATATACACACATATATGCGTGTATATAGACATATACATATGTATGTATATGGTTGTATGTATGTATATATGTGTGTATATATGTATACTGTAACGATTGGAATAACGCCACCTGCTGGATACTAACTGTAGAAGAGTTCTGCCCATGAAGCGAAGGTCTTTGAGGGCAAGACCAGGAGTCTTTGGTATCAGGAAGTGAGGCGGACTAGTGGGAGGCGGAAGGAAGAGACGGAGGCGCTCTTCCTTTTGGACTCTGGCGGAGAGCGGAGCGAGAAATGTGCTCTCCCTTTAATAGATAGGAATCTAGGCCTTTCTTTCTCTTTACCAAATTCTTATTCTCCTTAATAAATGCTTAAAAGCCTAACTCTTGCTAAAGCTTATAATTTATTGGCGACCACTCATTAAATAGTTTAGACAGTTTAGCTAGAATTTTAACCCTTAACAATACACACACACACACACACATATATATATATATATATATATATATATATATATATATATATACAGAAAGAGAGAGAGAAAGAGAATTAGTAAAGATATATATGTTGGCATCCTGATTTGGTTATTTTTGAGTCCTGTAACATATTGTGGGCATTCTGATTTTATTCTCTCTTAATTCCTTTTTTTCTTATGCAGTTTAAGTTGTTGTATGAGCAATGACTTTTAGAGTAGTTTCCACAGTGATAAAATACGGTCTTGTGGAAGGCTTGTTGATCTCTTACCTATTTCATAATGGTTTACTCATCACCTTCCTAAGGAAGAGGATCAAATGGCATTAAACTGGAAAACTGGAAAACCATGCATTTCTTCTCTCCAGTGTTCTAATAAAAGATTGAATATATCCCCCCACCCTGAAACCCTAGGTAACTCTGTACCTAAAAAAGCTGTTATGGAGCATATTGAAAAATTGTCAGTAATATAGCTTCCTAGGATTCAAATACAGATCAATTATCACTCTATCTTGAAATAAACATGTAAATAGACTCTGAACAAGGTTATTACATTCTTTTGACAGTTGTTGGGACCAAGTTAAATGCTATAAAACAGTTTTTTGTTTTGCTTTGTTTTGTTTTTTTGTGGGGCAATGAGGGTTAAGTGACTTGCCCAGGGTCACACAGCTAGTAAGTGTCAAGTGTCTGAGTATGGATTTGAACTCAGGTCCTCCTGAGTCCAGGGCCGGTGCTCTATCCACTGTGCCACCTAGCTGGCAGGATGTCAAAGGAAAAGTTCCCTAATAGGCAGCTTGAGATAGTGGTCAAAAGCTCAGTAGAGAGATTAGAGCTGGATTTATAAATTTATGAGTAATTTGCATTGATGTACATTGAAGCTATAAGAAAGGATGAGACTGACCAAATGGAAAAATATAGAGAAAGAATAAATATCCAAGGACTATGAATACAAACCACAAGGAAACATCAATAAAGGGGCTAGGGATAGAATGTGTAGACAGACTTTTTTCTCCCTTTTGCCTGAAAGTAGCTTAGAGTTTGTATTACTGTTCTGTCTCACCACCCCTCAATCAGCTAAGCTTTGCTGGGAGTAAGAATGGATCTTGTCAAAGGCTGTGATTGAGCAGTGTGCTGCTTGTACCATCCCCAGTTTGGGGAGCATGGGTAGAGGTCACAGGGTATGATAAAAATAAGTATGTCTGAGAAGTTCCTGTGCAGTTACTCTGCTATGTTAGAGCCAGCTCTAACTCACTTGTGAACTGATTATTAAATTTCCAGTGTGAGCATACACACTTCAGAAATCAGACAATACTACAAGTCTGGACTTGATTTATTGTTTTGTTGATTGTCTTGACATAAGAAAGGGATAAAGAAAATGATAATAATGCAGATTAAACTAAAAAGTATATTGTGGGTACATTCCTAAGACAGAATCCCAATGCAAGCAATCTGAGATCAAAACCTAGGTAGATAGATTTTGAAGCTGAAAAAGTCAGAGGCAGGTTGTAATTAGAGTCAGGGATAAAATAAGGATCAGAACCAGGAGTCACACTAAAGTTTGTGAGAAGAGTACCAAGAGGTAAGATTTGCAATTTGTGTTGTAATTACTCAGGAATTAGTATGTAGTAGCATTATCTCAGTTTGCTATACTCATTAGGCTTTTGAGTACTTCCATATTTTTTATGCCCTCTAGTATGCAGCAACCCTGATTTCCAGTTTCGTTTGAAGTCCTTTCAGCTGGACAGCTCCTGCCACTTTCAATTTCCTTATTCTCCTCAGTGACAGCCAAGCCCTGTGGTATGTGATATGCTGAAGGATTGATTAACTTTGCTCATGGCACACTAAGTGCCTCTAGTCAACATATATGAGGGCTTTCTTTTCCTCTCATTCAATCAATTCCTACAAATCATTGGTTTTATTTATTCTGTGTTCCCTAGGAATTGCCACACAGCAGTTCCAGCATTAGTTTTACTCAGATGTGGATAAGCAGCAGAATGGACAAAGATTGCCCATCTAGTCTTTCAGGTTCTCCTATACTGCTCTTCAGGTTTAAGGGGTTCGGAAGATTAGGCAACTATACCTCCCCATTTAGGTGAAAGTCAATTTTTACCTTGTATTCTGAGGCAAGTTAGGATACCATTGGTGTCTGCATTTGTTAGCCATCTCCAATGGTACCACTAGGTGGTGCAATGAGCAGAGCACTGAACTTAGAGTCAGGAAGATCTGAATTCAAATTTTGCCTCAGATGTGTACTAGCTGTATGAGCTTCAGCAAGTCACAGAAGTTTTCTCAGCCACAGTTTCTTCATCTGTAAAAAATGTATGATAATAATAGCACCTACCTCATAAGGGTTGTTGTGAGGATGAAATGAAATGTTTCATGTAAATAAGTAAAGGATTTTGTGAAACTTAAAGTGTTATATAAATACTAGCTATTCTTATTGCTATTGTTGTTATCATCATCAAAAAAAAAATCTACTGACTCTATGTTCCTTGAATTTGAGAATGGTATTGAATGAATTCATCAATCAATCGGTAAGTGTTAATTAAATGCCTGTTATATTCCAGGCATTGTGAAGCACTGGGGATACAAGTAAAAAGAACGAATAATAGTAAGAGTTAATAAAAACTAGCATTTATGTAGCTCTTTAAGACTTGCGAAGTGTTAGGGGGCAGCTAGGTGATGTAGTGGATAAAGCACTGGTCCTGGATTCAGGAGAACCTGAGCTGAAATCTGGCCTCAGACACTTGACACTTACTAGCTGTGTGACCCTGGGCAAGTCACTTAACCCTCATCCCCCCCCCCAAAAAAAAAAAAAGAATTGCAAAGTGTTTTATACACATTGGAATGTAGGTGAAATTATTAACCCCGTTTTATAGATGAGGAAATGGGAAAATGGAGGTTAAGTGACTTGCCAACACACAACTAATAAATACCTAAGGTCAAATCTGAACTCAGTTCTTTCTAAATCCATACTAGTCACTCTATCTACCACCTGAAATGGAACAATCCCTACTTGCAGTGAATGAGCTTAATGAACTTACATTATAAAGGAGGTAGATAACAAATGTGTGTGTATATACACACATAAGCGTATGTAAACACACAAGTGTATATATAAATATATATGTGCTTACATATATACAGAAATACATACATATATTGTGTATACATATTACATATGTATATATATACACACACAACAGGCAGACATGCACACTTATGGTATTTCACTCACAAGTCAAGACAACACTGGCGATGTCACTGATCCTTTTAGAAAATGAAGGAACAGCACACACACGCATATAAATACATGCATACAGCATAAATATAAAGTCAATAAATATAAACAGCTAGAACAATGTCAAGCACGTAAATGAATCATTGTTCAATAAATACATGTAGAACATAGTATGGTACCTGGAACATACCATGGAGTTAATAATAAATGCTTACTGACTTTCATGTTTAGATCCATAGGGCATAACAATATCTTGCACATAACAGATGCTTAATAAATGTTTATTGAATTGAATACATACTTAGAAGCAGTATGGTATGAGAATTGTGCCCTCTTTAACTTTTGGTTGAACAACTACATATGGCTGCGAAGTTGACTGGAGTATAATCATTGGATTCCTGTATCAATGGTTTTGACAGTTTTGGTCCAAACAATTTTTGGAACATCCTAATGCTATGCATTTAGGGCAAAGTCAGTGGATGCCTACTCTATAAATGGCATTGTCTTAAGTACCCCAACATAGTCTAACTAATCCTTTAACAACAGATCAGTTTAAGACCAGGATGGATTTCCTGTGCTAGATAATGAAGTGTTTTAGATGTTCCTGTTTGAGGGTGAGATTGTGCTGATTGTATCAAGTCCAGGAACATTGGAGGATGTCCTAAATCAGATCCATAATCACTCAGGCTAACAAATTCACATGGGAAAAAGTCAAGTGCATTGGCTGTTTCATGGACTATTATATACCTTTGGATAAATAATCCATACAGTCTATCAGTACATGCGTTTTGGACACATGCTGCATGCACAATTGAATTAAACACGGATGAGGAGAATAAGTTGATTACCATTTTACAATTACACAGTACTTCAAATGAATTTTTCCCTGAAACAAAAAGTTTCTCACATATACCTCCTCTCTTTTTATAAACATTTGATGCTGATACATGTCTATAAACCATGGAATACAGTGGCATCTGAAAGACTAAAATTTAATTTATACCAAAGGTAGTAGAAAGGCATATGGCTGGTAAGAAAAATATTTCATGGTATAAAGAGTATGGAGGCAGTTAGGTGTCACAAAGGATAGAGTGCTGAATCTGGAGTCAGGAAGACAGGAATTCAAATCCTACCTCAGACACTTAATAGCTATTAGCTTCAATTTTCTCATCTATAAAATGGAAATGATAATAGCACCTACCTCCCAGTGTTATGAAGTTAAAACAAGATAATATATTTAAAATGCTTTGCAAACCTTAAAGCACTGTATAAATACTAGTTATTGATATGATTTCACCATCATTGCAAAGGGAAATTATGCCAGAGATAGTACAAAAGATGTCAGAAGAAAAATATGTCACTTTCCCAAAACATCTTGATTATGAAGTAAAAATGAGGTTGGGGCAGCTAGGTGGCACAGTGGATAGAGCACTGGCCCTGGAGTCAGGAGTACCTGAGTTGAAATCTGGCCTCAGACAATTGACACCAACTGTGTGATCCTGGGCAAGTCACTTAACCCCAATTGCCTCACAAAAAAAAAAAAAAAAGAATGAGGTAAAACCAATGGAGAGCTGAGTTGTTCCCACTGTTAGTCATACAATGTAAAGAGCATTCAAGGAAGATCCCCAGCACTCTGGGTAGAATTTATCCTGTAGGGAATTTATGAAAAGACTCAAGTAAGTTATATAGGATGGGTTGTCATGAATGGGTTGAGAGTTACACCATGGAAAAATACCCATTTCAGTAAGATCACAGATCCATTCAAGTATTGCAAAAACCTCCTAGTCTTTACAATGAATGTTCAGTCTATTATGAGAATATTTTAATCTTCCCTTTTGATGTGAATTATTAAATCATGGAAGCTAATAGTTGTTATTAAACATATTAAATTCTTTTTTATTTCACAAAGCACTTTAGTTCTTTGAACAGTTGCCAGTATGTTATGGTAGCTGAGTATGAAATAGTATGCATTCCACAAATCCCCTAGAAGGCTGTAGGTTAGCAGTTTTCTCATATCTTGAAGATATGCTCCCTTTTCAGTAACATCAGGTGTTTTATGACTTCTCTTTTCCCTTTTCAGATAACCTGATTATCATTTTGGTATATAGATAGGTTTATCTTTCTTTGTTCTGATCCATTATCTTCCTTTCCTCTTCAAATTCTGATTCTCTTTCTTATTCTCTTTTTTTCTTTCTCCTTTTCCACCCTCCCTCAGTTTCTGCAATTGTTGCAAGCTGCTGTCCCTGTAGTGGTAATTTAATTGAAAGAACTACTAAAGTTTTATAGTGATTTATAAAAGGGGCTGTAGATGTTTGGCTAAAGTGCTCTATATTCTTCTATGGAATTCATGCTTTTTAACTTTACTTAATGCCAAACTATAACATAAATCATAAAGGTTCTTTTTTGATGAAATGAAGGCGCTTTCCTTCACAGAGTTAGAATTAGTGTGGGTTGAACCTCTTTTATGAAAAAAAAAAAAGGCAACTTCAGCCAATCTAGATCTCTCTTCTTCCTGATTGTTCATCATCATCGAATTGTCATCGCTAAAATTCCCATCTGTTCTTCTCTATTTGTTTCAGGCTTATAGTAATAAAAATAATAGTAGTAGATCACATTGATAATAGTGCTTTAAGGTAAGGTTTGCAAAGTGCGTTCTTCCCAATGTCTTGGTGAGGTGGAAAAGGTAAATAATATTATCCTTATTTTACAAAGGAGGCAACTGAGGCACAGAGGATTTGTTACTTTTCTAGAGCCACATGGTTAGTCAATGTCAATAAAAAATATCAAATCCATGTGTCCTGACTTTTAGTCCAACATTGTCACCATGCCACGTTTCCTTAGCAATACTATAAACTCCTGGAGAACAGAGATCATTTCTCCTTCACAGCCTTCATCAGAGTGCTTCCCATGTACTGGGTACTCGGTAGTTATTGAACTGAAAAAGAAAAACCTTTTTCCCAAAGTAGGCGTTTTGAGTTCCTTTTGTACTTTTTTCTCCCCTATATGTAAACATTCCCTTTTGAACTTAATGTGTCTTAAAAGTCTTGGCAATAGGTGGGTACTTTGGGCAAAAAACCAGAAGAGAGAGCATGTTGGTGAGGATGTGTATGTCACCAGGTAACAGGATCTGATACCCTAAGGGAAAATGAATGCTATTAGAAGTGTTGGCTCAGGCACACAAGTTAAGCCTAGAACATTACACCAACATCTTAATGTTCTTCTCTGCCAGGACCCTGAAGGCAACTTGCCAGCACGTTTTCAGTTATACAAGACATATGGGGGGACATACAGAGAAGCCATTTTCTACAGGTTGCCCTTCTGTGAAAGGAGTTGGCCTAATAAAGATTTAACATTGTTAAGTGGGGTGGAGTGGGAGTGGGCTGGAGAGGTTGTGGATAAAATGTCCTCTAGAAGGTAGAATTTTGAGCTGAGTCTCACCAGAAAGCAGGGAAACCAGGAAGTGGAGATGAGGGCGCAGAGCATTTCAGCATGAGGGACAATGATTGCAAAGGCACTGAGATGGAAAATGGGAAGGAAGGTTAGGCTTCTTTTTGAGAAATGGCAAATCAGAGTGAGTGGAGATAGTGTAAGAAGACTAGAAAGGTAGCAAGGGGACTGCATTGTAAGGGATTTAACTGCCAAATAAAGGATTTTACATTTGATCCCTTAGGTAATGGGGAAGGAGTCTCTGAAGTTTATTGAATGTGTATGTGGGTGGTTGGAGGTGAAATGACAGGGTCACACCTATGCTTTAGGAAAATCACCTTGTCATTTAAAGGGAGTAGAAAGACTTGAGTGAGGCAGGGAGACAAATTAGAAGGCTATTGTAGTAGTCCAGGTTATGGCTTAATGAGGACCTTTCTATGGATTTTCTATATACTTTGACAACATATCCTAAAGGAGTTATGAGATTTCTTAAGTTCTTTGGGATAACATCTGATTTATAAATTACATAAGAGACTTTTTTCATAATCTCTTTATTTGCAATTAGTTATAGCACTAATGAATGGCAGGGTGCTATTGGACATTCATAACTAAACCTTTTATTTCATTATTGATTCCATTTGTTCACTGGTAACTGTTTTTGTCTCTTTCATCCTCATATGCATGTGAACAACTTCCTTTCTAGAATTCAGTACTTTTTATTGAATCAAAGAGTTACTGAGAGGAGCAATTAAGGAAAGGGGCCCTCCTAGCTAATATAATCAAGCAAATATGCTTTGTGGCTGATCTATTTTCTTAGTTGCAATTTTTATCTGTTCCCATATTAACATTACTGCATCTAATCTGCAAGCCATCTGTTTGCATCCATTTAAAGCCATGTATTTTAATTTTAGCTTTCTACATATGAAAAAAAAAAGTTGTGTGTGAATACATAGATTTGTAATAATAGTTGGCTTTAAGCTTTTGGTGTGTGGTGTTTTGTTTTGTTTTTTTCCAGTCTTAATAGCATTTTTTTTCCAGTTACATGTAAAGCTAGTTTTCAACATTCGTTTTTATAAGATTTTGAGTTCTAAATTTTTTTCTCTCCCTCCCTCCCCTCCCACTTTTGGTGGTTTTAAGCACCTTCTAGTAAGCAAATTTTACACATTTTATAAATGAAATAATGTTACACTTACCTTTTGCTTTAGGATTTACAAAGGGCTTTCTTTATACTTACTCTGTGAGATAGGTTGTAGAAAGAATATTCTCTTTTACAAATAAGGAAACTGAGGTTTATAGACATTTCCATAACCATATTACTAGTAAACATCAGAAGTCGAATTTAGGCCAATTCTCTTGATTCCTAATTTGGCATCCTATCATTATACCAGCCTGCCCCTTGTTTATACAAAAAAAAATTTGTAGTAATGTATCTATTAATTCTAGTTGAACATTGGAAATGAAGATGGTGATTCTTTAAGGTGTAACTTCATTAACTTCTTAATTGATCTCACTGCCACAGTCCCTTTCCTTTTCAATCAGAATATAGTCCAGTGCTCTAGCTCATCTGGCTAAGAGTCTACATTACAGAAGAAAGATCTCAATGTCAACTCCTTCATGAGGGGTAAAGTTGGCAAGAACTTTGGAAAGGAAGGATCCTAGTTCCTGGCTTCCAAAGACTCCCTGATATCACCCAAGGAGAGATTTCACAAAGTCCCTAGATGGGAATAGGGATATATATGTTGCCTCCTCTACATATTGATTCCTTTCTCAAGTCTTTCTCTTACTCCAGAAACCTGAAGAGAGCTAGGAAAATTCATCTCCTCATCTCACTAACTCTGCCTCTCACCAGAAACAGAGCATCAAGGAATTATTCTCTAACAGTGAAGAGAATCTTTTATAAATGAACTTGAACCCTGAGTTACATATCCTTTGCACAGTTGTCAAACTGATATTCCTAAGACATAGATCATAGGGTATGTTATTGCCCTACTAAAAAATGATCAATTGTTACTTTACCCTCTAGAACAAAATACCAAATCCACGGGCTGGTATTAAAACTTTGCCATAATCTGGCTTTCACTTAGCTTTTTAGTCTTATTTTATATTACTCCATGCCTCTCCATTCCAGTAAAACTAGCCGGCTCATTGTTCCTTATATATAATGTCTTTGCTCAAGGAGTTCAACATGTCTGATATGCTGTCTCAGAGAAACCATAGCTGCCTTCAAAGCCCAGCTCGGATGTTCCTTCATGCTTGAGGCCTTTCTTTACCCTCCCTCTATCTCAACATTAAGAGCCCTGTCTCCCTCTTGAAATTATCTGCATATATTTTACAGATATTTGTGTACGTGATGATATTGTACTTCAGGGTACAGAGTACTGACTGGATTTGAATTCAAAGGACCTAGGTTCAAATCCTTACTTTTCTTTTTTTTTTTAATTAAATTACTTTATTTTTTTCCAGTTACATGTAAAGATAGTTCTCAACTTTTGTTTATACAAGCTTTCTAATTTCAGATTTTTCTCCCTCCCTCCCTCCCCCCCTAGACAGCAGGTAATCTGATATAGGTTTATATATATATATATATATATATATATATATATATATATATATATATATATATATATATATATACACACACACACACATAATAACATTAATCCTATTTCTGCATTAGTCATGTTATAAGAGAAAAATCAGAGCAATGATAAAAAACCTCAAAATAGAAAAACAACAGCACCAAAAACAAAAGAAATAGTATGGTTCATTCAGCATCTATACTCCACAATTCTTTTTTTTTTTTCTTGGATTTGGAGATCCTCTTCTATCATGAGTTCCCTGGAACTCTTCTGTACCATTGCATTGGTGAGAAGAATATAGTCCATCACAGTAGGTCAACACTCAATGTTGATGATACTGTGTACAATGATCTTCTGGTTCTGCTCATCTCACTCATCATCAGCCCATGCAAGACCCTCCAGGTTTCTCTGAACTCCTCCTGCTCATCGTTTCTTACAGCACAACATTATTCCATTACATTCATATACCACAACTTGTCCAGCCATTCCTCAATTGATGGGCATCCTCTCAACTTCCAATTCCTTGCCACCACATAAAGAGCAGCTATAAATATTTTTGTACATGTGGGTCCTTTTCCCTTTTCCATGATCTCTTTGGGGAAAAGACCCAAAAGTGGTATTGCTGGATCAAAGGGTATCTACAGCTTTATAGCCCTTTGGGCATAATTCCAAATTGCTCTCCAGAATGGTTGGATCAATTCACAGCTCCACTGACAATGCATTGGTGTTCCAATTTTCCCACAGCTTCTCCAACATTTATTATTTTCCTTTTTTGT
This sequence comes from Dromiciops gliroides, assembly GCF_019393635.1. NCBI lineage: Eukaryota > Metazoa > Chordata > Mammalia > Microbiotheria > Microbiotheriidae > Dromiciops > Dromiciops gliroides. Next base: position 79,540,414 of record NC_057864.1, read on the forward strand.
CATTTTAGCCAATCTGATAGGTGTCAGGTGGTACCTCAGAGTTGTTTTAATTTGCATCTTTCTAATCATTAGTGATTTAGAGCATTTTTTCATATGGCAATAGATAGCTTTGATTTCTTTCTTCATCAGAAAACTGCCTGTTCATATCCTTTGACCATTTCTCAATTGGGGAATGACTTGGATTCTTATAAATTTGATTTAGTTCCCTATATATTTTAGAGATGAGGCCTTTATCAGAAGTACTGGCCATAAAAATTGTTTCCCACCTTTCTGCCTCCCTTCTAATTTTGGATGCATTGCTTCTGTTTGTATAAAACCTTTTTAATTTAATGTAATCAAAATCATCCATTTTGCATTTTATACTATTCTCTATCACTTGTTTGGTCATAAACTGTTCTCCTTTCCAAAGATCTGAAAGGTAGACTATTCCTTTCTCTCCTAATTTACCTATGGTATCACCTCTTATGTCTAAATCATGTATCCATTTTGACCTTATTTTAGTATAAGGTGTAAGATGTTGGTCTATGCCTAATTTCTGCCATACTATCTTCCAGTTTTCCCAGCAGTTTTTGTCAAATACTGAGTTCCTATCCCAGAAGCTGGAGTCTTTGGGTTTATCAAACACTACATTACTAGTGTCATTTACTACTGTGTTTCCTGTGCCTAGCCTATTCCATTGGTCCTCCACTCTATTTCTTAGCCAGTACTAGATAGTTTTTATGACTGCCGCTTTATAGTAAAGCTCCAGGTTTGGTACCGCTAACCCACTTTCCTGTGCATTTTTTTTTTCATTATTTCCCTGGATATTCTTGATTTTTTGTTTTTCCAGATGAATTTTGTTATTATTTTTTCTAGCTCTATATAATAATTTTTAGGTAGTCTGATTGGTATGGCACTGAATAAGTCAATTAATTTAGGTAGAATTGTCATTTTTACTATATTGGCTCTGCTTATCCATGAGCAATTGATATCTTTCCAATTATTTAGATCTGATTTGATTTGAGTGAAGAGTGTTTGGTAGTTGTGTTCATAGAGTTCCTGGGTTTGTCTTGGCAAGTAGACTCCCAAGTATTTTATATTATCTACCATTATTCTAAATAGAATTTCTCGTTCTATCTCTTGCTGCTGGACTTTGTTGGTCGTGTATAGAAATGCTGATGATTTATGTGGATTTATTTTATATCCTGCTACTTTGCTAAAGTTGTTAATTGTTTCAAGTAATTTTTGAACTGATTCTCTAAGTATGCCATCATATCATCTGCAAAGAGTGATAGTTTTGTTTCCTCCTTGCCTATTCTAATTCCTTTAATTCCTTTTTCTTCTCTGATTGCTAAAGCTAACATTTCTAGGACAATATTAAATAATAAGGGTGATAATGGACATCCCTATTTCATCCCTGATCTTATTGGGAAGGCCTCTAATTTATCTCCATTGCATATAATACTTGCTGATGGTTTTTGGTAGATACGGCTTATTATTTTAAGGAAAGCTCCACCTATTCCTAAACTCTCTAGTGTTTTTATTAGGAATAGGTGCTGTATTTTGTCAAAAGCTTTCTCTGCATCTATTGAGATAATCATATAATTTTGGTTAGTTTTCTTATTGATGTGGTTGATTATGTTAATAGTTTTCCTAATGTTGAACCATCCCTGCATTCCTGGTATAAATCCCACCTGGTCATAGTGTATTATCCTGGTGATCACTTGCTGTAATCTCCTTGCTAATATCTTATTTAAGATTTTAGCATCAATATTCATTAGGGAAATTGTTCTATAATTTTCTTTCTCTGTTTTGATTTGCCTGGTTTTGGTATCACCACCATATTTGTGTCATAAAATGAATTTGTTAGAACTTCTTTACCTATTTTTCCAAATAATTTGTATAGTATTGGAATTAATTGTTCTTTAAACTTTTGGTAAAATTCACCCATAAACCCATCTGGCCCTGGGGATTTTTTCTTAGGGAGTTCATTAATGGCTTGTTCAATTTCTTTTTCTAATATGGGCTTATTTAAGGGTTTTATTTCCCCTTCAGTTAACCTGGGCAGTTTGTATTTTTGTAAATATTCATCCATTTCATTTAGATTGTCAAATTTATTGTCATACAGTTTGGCAAAATAATTCCTAATTATTGATTTAATTTCCACTTCATTAGTGGTAACATCACCCTTTTCATTTTTGATACTGGTAATTTGGTTTTCTTTTTTTTAATCAAATTAACCAATATTTTATCTATTTTATTGGTTTTTTCATAAAACCAGCTCTTAGTTTTATTGATTAATTCTATAGTTGTCTTGCTTTCAATCTTATTAATTTCTCCTTTAATTTTCAGGATCTCTAGTTTAGTATCTAACTGGGGATTTCTAATTTGTTCTTTTTCTAGCATTTTAAGTTGCATGCCCAATTCATTAATCTCCTCTTTCTCTTTTTTATTCATGTAAGCATTTAGAGATATAAAATTTCCCCTGAGCACTGCTTTGGCTGCATCCCATAGATTTTGGTATGTTGTTTCATTATTGTCATTCTCTTGGATATAGTTATTGATTGTTTCTATGATTTGTTGTTCGACCCATTCATTCTTTAGAATGCAATTATTTAGTTTCCAATTGATTTTCAGTCTACTTTTCCATGGCTCTTTCTTACATGTAATTTTTATTGCATCATGATCTGAAAAGGATGCATTTATTATTTTTGCCTTTCTACATTTGACTATGATGTTTTTGTGCCCTAATACATGGTCAGTTTTTGAAAATGTTCCATGTGCTGCTGAGAAAAAGGTATATTTCTTTCTATCCCCATTCAATTTTCTCCAGACATCTACCATGTTTTACTTTTCTAGTAATCTATTCACCTCTTTCACTCATTTCTTATTTATTTTTCAGCTAGATTTATCTAATTCTGAGAGGGGGAGATTCAGATCCCCCACTACTATAGTATTACTGTCTAATTCCTCTTGTTACTCATTTAAGTTCTCCTGTAAGAATTTGGATGCTATACCACTTGGCGCATACATATTTAATATTGGTATTACTTCATTATCTATAGTACCTTTTAGCAAGATGTAGTTTCCTTCCTTATCTCTTTTAATGAGATTTATTTTGGCCTGTGCTTTGTCTGAGATAAGGATTGCTACCCCTGCTTTTTTTTACTTTAGCTGAAGCATAATATATTCTGCTCCAGCCTTTTACCTTTACTCTGTATGTATCTCTCTGCTTCAAATGTGTTTCTTGTAAATAGCATATTGTAGGATTCTGACTTTTAATCCACTCTGCAATTCGCTTCCATTTTATAGCAGAGTTCATCCCATTCACATTCACAGTTATTATTACTGTCTATTCCCCTCCATTCTATTTACCCGCTTTGTACTTTTCCCCCCTTCTTTCACACTATTCCTCCTCATTGACATTTTGCTTCTTACCCCTGCCTTCCCCAATCTGCTTTTCCTTTATATCGCCCCTCTTTTCTTTACCCTTTTCTCCCTTGCTTTTGTCCTCCCTTCTATCAGTCTCCCCCCCCACTTTCCCTTCCCCTTTTACTTCCCTAAAGAATGAGCTAAGTTTCTTTATCCCAATGAATGTATATGTTATTCGCTCTTTGAATCAAATCTGATGAGGGTAGGGTTGAAACAATGTTCACCCCTCCTTTCTTTCCCTCTATTGTAATAGGTTTTTTTTTTCACCTCTTCATATGATGTAATTCACCCCATTCCACCTCCCCTTTCCTCTCCTCCCCATAGACTCCCTTTTAATCCCTTAATTTTCTTTGTATCATCAAATCAAAGACAATTTATATTTATACCCTCTGTGTGTAGTCCTTCTCTCTGCCCAAATAAATTTACAGTTCTTAAAGAGTTATGAGGATTATCCTCCCGTGTAGGGATGTAAACAGTTTAACCTAATTGAGTAACTTTTTTTCCCCTCTGTTTACCTTTTTAAACTTCTCTTGAGTCTTGTATGTTGAGATCAAATTTTATATTCAGTTCTGGTCTTTTCATCAGGAAACACTGAAAGTCCCCAATGTCATTAAATGGCCATCTTTTCCCCTGAAAGAGAATGATCAGTTTTGTTGGATAATAGATTCTTGGCTGCAATCCAAGCTCCTTTGCCTCCTGGAATATCATTTTCCAGGCCTTGCAGTCCTTTAATGTTGAAGCTGCCAGGTCCTGAGCAATCCTGACTGTGGCTCCATGATATTTAAATTGCTTCTTTCTGGCTGCTTGGAGTATTTTCTCCTTCACCTGATAATTCTGGAATTTGGCTACAATATTCCTTGAAGTTTTCCTTTTGGGGTCTCTTTCAGGAAGTGATCGGTGGATTCTTTCAATGATGATTTTATCCTCTGATTCTATGATATTAGGGCAGTTCTCCTTAATATTTTCCTTGAATATGTTGTCTAGATTCTTTTTCTGATCGTGGCTTTCAGGCAGTCCAATGATTCTCAAATTGTCTCCCATAGATCTGTTTTCCAGATCAGTTGTCTTTCCAATGTGGTATTTCACATTTTCTTCTATTTTTTCATTCTTTTGATTCTGCTTGACTGATTCCAGGTGTCTCATGGGTCTTATCTTCCAACTGTCCAATTTTAATCTTTAAGGCATTGTTTTCTTCAGTGAGGTTATGAATGTTTTTTTTCCATTGGCCAAATGAGTTTTTTAAGGAATTGTTTTCTTCAGTCAATCTTTGTGCTTCCTTTTCCAAGCTGCTGATTCTTTTTTCATAGTTTTCTTGTTTTGCTTTCATTTCTCTCCCCATTTTTTTCTTCTACCTCTCTCAATTGATTTTTTTTTTTAGTGAGGCAATTGGGGTTAAGTGACTTACCCAGGGTCACACAACTAGTAAATGTTAAGTATCTGAGGCCGGATTTGAACTCAGGTACTCCTGACTCCAGGGCTGGTGTTCTATCCACTGTGCCACCTAGCTGCCCCTCAATTGATTTTTTAAAATCCTTTTTGAGTTCTTCCAGGAAGGCTTTTTGTTCTTGAGACCAATTCACCTTCCCTCTTGAGGCTTCACATATAGGCAATTTGAGGGTATTGTCCTCATCTGGGTTTGTGTTTGCCTCTTCCTGGTTGATACAGAAGCTCTCAATGGAGAGGGCTCTTTTTTGTTTCTTACTCATTATTGCAGCTTATTTATTTATTTTTTAAGTTGAGGTCTGCTCTGGGGGCACCAGGGTCCCTGTTTTGAGCTTCTTGTGCTGGGGTATAGGTACTGTATCACCGACTTTTTACACTGAGGCCTTTATGATGTTCCCCCGCCCTGCACTTCCTGTCTGAGTATGCTAGGATCAGTCGGCCTAGTCGCACCTATCCTGTTTGCGGCCCTCCAGCTGGCAACTTGCCCTCTCGGCTGGTGCAGGTAGATTTTTCCACTGTCCTGCTGGGCCACCAGATTTTTGAGCCAGGATCCAGGGGCCTCAGTTGTTCGGCTGTGTCCCTCAGCTTCCTGCTGACTTGCCCCGACCCCCTCGGCACTGGCCTGCCACCCTGAGCTGCGCCTCCCTTTTGCCCATGTCAGACTGACCTTTCCTGAAGTCTTCTAAATTATCTCTGATTGGAAGACTGTGTCTCTCTGTCTCTTTGCAAGTTCTCTAGTTTCGGAATCTGTCCAGAGGCTTGATTTAATGTTCTTTTTGAGGGAACAGAAGGAGAACTCAGGCAGCTTGCTGATTCCTCTCTGCCATCTTGGCTCCACCCCCCTCAAATCCTTACTTTTCACTAACTCTCTGTGCCCTGAGGCAACTCACTTTACCAATCTGGATCTCAGTTGAATCAAAAGTAAAATGACTAAATTACAGATAATTTAAAACAAAATGCATGCAAAATAATTGCTAAGTAATTTTAGCTATTTTTTTGCACCACCTAACTGCCCCTTCCACTCACTCTTAAAATTTCTTAGATTTGGGGCTGCTAGGTGGTACAGTTCATAAAGCACCGGCCCTGGATTCTGGAGCACCCGAGTTCAAATCCAGCCTCAGACACTTGGCACTTACTGGCTGTGTGACCCTGGGCAAGTCACTTAATCCTCATTGTCCTGCAAAAAAAAAAAAAAGTGAGTGGAGGCAAGTATTAACAATCAGGCAATCAGGAGTGTTGGGGGTGGCTCTTGAACCAAGACTTGAATACAAATAATAATTTCAAGAATTACGGATGGCAACAGGGGACAAACATTCTAGGGATGTGGGACAACTTGTGTAAAGATGGTGTACTGTCAGGTATAGAGGCTACCAAGTAGGCTAATTTGAATGGAATGTCAAGTGTGTGAGGGAGAGAAATGTGAAATACATTTTAGAGAGGTTAGAGCCAGATTGAGGAAGGCTTTAAATGACAGACCAAGGATTTTGTGTTTTTTCCTAACCACTGAAGAAAACTTTTGAACTAGAGAGAAACATGTTCAAAACCATGCTTCAGGATAGATTACCCTGGCAGCTGGGTGGCGCCCCTAGAGGCAAACTGAGGCATATAGCATTAGTTCAGACGAGGTGTCAACTACTGTGGTGGCTGCATAAGAAGAGAGACAAAGGTATCATGGAATTTCAAGACTAGAAGAGACCTTAGAAGTTGCCTAGTACAGGGCTTATTAAACTTTTCCCACTTGCAGCTCCTTTTCACCTGAGAAATTTTTATATGACCCCGGGTATATAGGTATATAAAATGGGTATACATAATCTTTTTTACTGTTGCCAGATATTTCGCAACCTCTGCATTGTTACATGACTTCACATGGGATTGTGACCCACAGTTTAAGAAGCTAGGGTCTACTACAACCTCCTTATTGTATAACTGAAAACACTGAGGCCAAAGGTATAGTGATTTCCCATACTGACAGAGAGCAAAACAAAGTTGAGTTTTATTTCCATGAAATTATCATATTTCTTAAAGTTAATTGGAATAATCTGAAACAAACTTTTGCTGTCTCTCCCACCCCACTCACCTTAACCCCAACAAAGAAAGAAGACTGTTTTCTTCCATCTTGTACGTATTTGTGATTATGATCCTTTCATTAGGATATTTTATAGTTGTAACTTCCAAGCAGCAAGATTTTCTTCTTGAGATTGAATGACTTCCAAAAGAAAAAAAAAAGAAAGACACAGAATGACCTTCTAAGGTCTGATCATTAATGCCTAAAAGAATTGGCAATGAAACCAATGTTTACTGGTCCTCTTGTCTGTGATCAAGTTTTAGGTGTAGAATTAGTCATGGCCTTGTGTTTTCATTTATTGAAAGTAGCTGCTATGAAAAAATGTTATGTTTTGTTTTGTTTTGCAAAGAGCAGTGGATATGAAAATTAGTTAAGGAAAAAATACCAACAGCAATATTTTTTAAAGGAAGTAGCAGGAAAACCACAGTGATTTAATTCAGTGCATGTTCCCATCAGTGTTTGGCAGCAAGTTTTCAGGTCTTGATCTATATAAAAAAGGATTAAACCATATAGTTCTATGTGGTATATGACATGAAAGAGACTTGAGACATTTCCAAGGTGATCATTGGTTTTAAATATAGTGGAGTGTTAGCTTGCATAAGCTAGAGACATATACAGCTGCCACAGATTGAGCACACTTCCTACTGGCTTGGCTAAGAAAAAGCCATTTTCTGGATAACCAGGCAGAGCTCTTGCTTCCAGACCCCAAGATTATATCCAGTTCTACTCTGTAGAAGTATATAGAAGTCATTTCAGAAAAAAAAAATCTACCCAAAGTCCAATGAGCAACTACTCTCTACAAAGCATTTTGGAGGATAAAAAAATAATAAAATGTGCAGTGCCTATACTTTAAAAATGTAAAGTCTAAGAGAGGAGGGGAAAGGAGAGAAAAGAGGAGGAAAAAGGAGAGTGGGGGAAAATGGAGCAGAGGAGAGGAGATGTGGCGAGAGTAAAAGAGGAGGGAGTGGTTGAAGAGGAGAAAAAGAGAAAGGAGGAGGGGAGACGAGAGGAGAAGAGAGAAGAGGAGAGAAGGGAAAAGAAGAGGGGAATAGAAGAGGAAGGAGAGGAGAGAAGGGGAGGAAAGAGTAGAAGAGCGAGGACAGAGGAGGGGAGAGAAGGAGAGAGGAAGGAGGGAGAGGGCAAGGGAGGAGAGAAGAGCAGAGCCAAAGTAGATATTGGATGTATCCAGGTGTGCCCTAAGGTCAGTAGGGAATAGACTCTGCTGCTGATGGAGATTTTGGAAAGATTGGAACATGAGTATGGATATGACATCATATTTGCCTTGGAAACTACATCACCTAGAAACCTATGTGGAAGTTCCTTAACAGTGGTGATATCCACCCAGCTGCAATACATACATACATATATTTTTCTTATATATATATATATATATATATATATATATATATGTATATAATCATTTCCTAGTTATTTAAATAAATAAATAAAACTAGAAAATGATTATGAAAGAAAACCTAAGTCCCCCACACTGCTGCCAGATTCATCTTTCTAAATGTCACTTTGATCATATGATTTCCTTACTCAAAAACTGGCAGTGGCTCCCCAAATGCATAGACTAAAGGACAAACATCTGACCCTCCATTTTAATGGAGGAAAGAAAAAAAAGTTTGTACCTTCAAGATTTTCCTCAACCTGTCTTCAAAATACTTTTTCAGTGTTATCTCCCAATATTCTCTTAGAGAAACTCTCTACTCTAGCCAAACTATACAGTAGTCCTGAATGCCCATCAAAAATTATTTATTGGGGGTGGCTAGGTGGTGCAGTGGATTAAGCACCGACCCTGGATTCAGGAGGACCTGAGTTCAATTGCGGCCTCAGACACTTGACACTTACTAGCTGTGTGACCCTGGGCAAGTCACTTAACCCCTATTGCCCTTCAAAAAAAAAAAACAAAAACAAACAAACAAAAAAAAATAAACAAATTATTTATTAAGTGCTACTCTGTGCTAGGCACTGTGCTATGTGAATAGCTTGCCTCTTGCCTCTATAACTCTGCCACAAGCTATTTCATGCCTGAAATATACTACTCCTTCCCTCCTTGCCTCCTACCAGTTTTTTTGGATCAGTTCAAATCCCAATCCTCTGGGAAATTTTCTATGACCACTACTGCCATAAGTAGTCCTGCCCTTCTCTAACTTCCTATCACATCTCTTGGCTACACTAGTTGCCAAATTTTTTCACAAGAGGTAGCATAAGACTGTCAATACAGATTTGATCTCTGAACTAAGAATTTAATTCTCTGACATACACTGCCTGGGGTAAGTCACTTACCCAGCTGCACCCTGGCAGATCTTGAAAATTTAAGTTTCAGGGGCAGTTAGGTGGTGCAGTGGCTAGAGCACTGGCCCTGGATTCAGGAGGACCTGAGTTCAAATCCAGCCTCAGACACTTGACACTTACCAGCTGTGTGACCCTGGGCAAGTCACTTAACCCCAATTGCCTCACCAAAAAAAAATAATAATAAGTTTCAGAGCAGGTCCTGATCTACATTGGTGGAGAAAGTTTCTCAGCAGGAGCTCCTTATATTGATGAAATCACACCTGACCTTCTCATGCCCCCTCCCTCCAAAAAACCCCCATTCTTTTATCATAGTAATTTCTGGCTGATCATGCTACTACAGGCATTGTCAAGGATCAGGTCAAGAGAGTTGAATGCCAGCTGATCAAGCCAAGGCAGCATAGGCCAGTCATGCCCCAGGTATGCCACAGTGGACCCTGGGTCCCAGAAACCATCTGGACCACAACCAAATGCCTCAACTTCCCCCTTTTGTCTCCCTCTTTCTCCTTAGAGGGCGAGTCCTCTCCTCTTAAAGAAAAGGAAGAGGGCCAAGATACAAAACTTGACCATTTCACCTGCTCTAGACCCCATATAACAAGTTCTGTATTGAAGCCTACTTCTGATTCTTATCTTTGCTGTATCCATTTTCTTAATTGCTATCATCATTATGCCTGAGAAGGTCTACAGCAACATAGTCATTCTTTGGCATTTCTTAAACAGGTTTAATCCCAGGACGCTCTTCTTTGAATCAACATCATCAGGCAGCTAGGTGGCACAGTGGCTAAAACACTGGCCCTGGATTCAGGAGGACCTGAGTTCAATTGCGGCCTCAGACACTTGACACTTTACTAGCTGTGTGACCCTCGGCAAGTCACTTAACCCTCATTGCCCTGCAAGAAAGAAAAAAGAAAAAGAAAAAAAAGAAAAGAAAAAAAAGAAAGAAAAGAAAATCAACATCAAAACCACCACCAACAACAAAATGGAACAGGCCCTGAGGAACATATTAGCAAAGCAGATTAAACTGTGATATTTTGATTCCAGATACCAGGAATGGATTACCAAAGATAGGACCTAGCAGCATATAAAGAGTAGTTTATGTACTCCTATCAATTGGGTAGCTAGGTGACACAGTGGATAGAGGGCAGGGCAGGACTTATCTTTCTGAATTCAAATCTGGCCTCAGATACAAGATGTATGATCCTAGGCAAATCACTTAACCCTGTTCACCTGTTTCCTCATCTTTAATAAAATGAGATAGAGAAGGAAATGACAAACCATTCCCGTATTTCTGACAAGAAAACCCCAAATGGTGTCACAGAGAATCAGATGCGACTGAAAAAATGACTTAATAACAACATTGGTAGTGAATCTAAAAAACAAACAAAAAGATAGTGAATCTAATAATAAAAATTAGATGTATGTTTCCTACTTTGATTTCTCTTCTCCCCCAGTACTCTTTCCTTCAAATTTATAATGGAGATAGTTATTAGTAGAGTAGTAAATGCAGATAATTTATAAATGATTATACTGGAGATACGTGCTTGAAAATGTTTTATTAAAAGTGATTCAAGGGGAAGCTAGATGGCGCAGTGGCTAAAGCACTGGCCCTGGATTCAGGAGTTCCTGAGTTCAAATCCGGCCTCAGACACTTGACACTTACTAGCTGTGTGACCCTGGGCAAGTCACTTAACCCTCATTGCCCCGCCAAAAACAACAACAACAACAAAAACAAAAGTGATTCTTAATCAAAAGTGTTTGGAGACTGTTGGTCTAAAGCAGAGGTGTTAATGGAACATGGCCCCAACATTCCTCAGTGCAGCCTGAACCAGAGTAAGATGTAATTGTGAAATATTTAATAACAACAACACTCTCCCCAAGTAGAAACACAGTTAATATGTGTTTTTCTCGGTCAGTATGCTGCCTTCAGGTATCCTTACATATGGTTTAGTGACACCCCCCCTTTTCAATCTGAGTGTGACATCACTAGTCTCAAATACTGTGCAGATTTACTTTATTCTTTGAAACTTTTTTTTTATATCTTATTAGTACTTGAGTGGGCAGGTGTAACTACTCTGAATACTGACTATTTTCTGGAATATAGGATTTATATGACATTGTGGAGTCTTTAAGAATACAAGGTTTCACTCTGAGTTTAAGTTTGAGCCAGATCCAGTCTGGAGAACAAATGAGGCTAAGATTTTAGGAGGTGAATGAACACTTTCAAGTTCATTCCACTCATTTATAAAATGAAGGGGTTAGACTAGATGATCTCATAGATCTCTTCTAGTTTGTCACCCTATAATTCTGTGAATTACCGAGGAACCACTTAGATCTTTGAACTCTTCAGTCTAAAGCAAATGGTGCTATTCAGGCATCCCAACAACTATGTGACACCTGAAAATATAGTTGAACCCGTTCCTTTGATCATCAAAATAGTAATTAATTCCACCTGTTAATACTTCATGAGAATACTTCTCATAGTTCAAAAAATTAGATTTTTTTTCCTCGTAAGTATACAACACATGGTAGAATGAAGGCCAGGCTTATAAGCATACTATAGTTTATAAGTGATCTACTTTTATTCATGTGTTAGTAATATCTATATTTTCTAATAAAATGGGTTGCATCTGTTCTCAATTTGATTTTTCTTATAAGCAGATTTGAAAAAGTTACTTTGGCCTCTTGACAGAAGTCTGTGCAATGTCTACTCCAACAAGTAATATTATGATACATAGTAATCCTTTTGTGAAAGCCTTGTAAATGTTGATGAATTGGGCACTGTGATAAGGGGAAATCAAAAGCTACTTGTATTCTACTCGGTTTGACCAAACTCATCTCATGAAAATACTACCATTTTAGGAGAGCTTCATTTCATAAGAGTATTGTTGGTGAGTTGTTTCAGTCATGTCTGACTCTTTGTGACCCCGTTGTTTGTTTGTTTTTTTGGCAAAAATATTGGAGTGGTTTGCCATTTCCTTCTCCAGCTCATTTTACAGAAGAGGAAACTGAGGCAAACAAGGTTAAGTGACTTGCCCAGGGTCACACAACTAGTTAGTGTCTGAGGCTGGATTTGAACTCAGAAAGATGAATCTTTCTTATTCTAGTCCTGGTGCTCTTTCTGCTGCATCACCTAGCAGCCCATTCATAAGATTAGACTAGGGGAATTTTTAAAATAGCTAAGCAAATCTGATTTATGTTAGGAGGAATATGGTCACAAGATTGTAGATTTGGGTTTAGAAAACATCACAGAGGTTATCTAGCTCAACCTCATTTTACAGATAAGAAAACTAAACTATGCAAGCTGCTGTAGCGAAAATTCCAGGGTCACTCAGGCAGGAAGGTGCAGAGAAGGTCCCAAATTCCCTGTTCCTTTTATTAAACTACATTGACTCTACAAAGAGAGCATCAGTTCTAGTCATTTATTCTGCAGTGTCTTGCATGAACTGCAGTTCTCTGTGGCACAGATGATAAAGCCACTACAAGTTGGAATGAGAAGATCGTACTACTCATTCATTACATAATCGTAAGCATCAACATCATAATCACCATAGCCAACAAAATTTGTCAAGCATTAAGTAATATATAATATTCATTGTGGGAAAGGGCTATTGATTAAAAAAGGGAAAAAACCCAACAACTTTATAATGAGCCAATCCATACCCTTGAGAAGCTGATATATACATTGAAAAAACAAACCAAAAATCAACCATACAAGTTAACATTGCTAAATTCAAAATGATGTGTTTGTGTGTAATTTCTTAAAGGAAATATTAAGGAGACCATATACGTGTGTCTGTATGTAGACATAAATACATATGTATCTAGAGAGTATATTTAAATTGGCTCCTTCCTAGATATGGAACCAGTATACATGCACAGACACATAAATATGTTTGTGTTCATATATACACATATATGTATGTATGTATGTATGTATACATGCAGAGAGAGAGAGATAATATTTCTCCTGCTGGAAACATTTCCTGACATCTCCTCTGAAGCCTCATCAGCCACACCCTATCCTCTATGTGTGTTTATGCCTGTTCCCCCTTTTCTTGCTGCACTGGCTTGCTTGCTGACCTGATTCAGCTCTCATGGTGGTCACATTGTCATCTCTGTATGGATGACTCCCAGATTTATATATCCAGCCCTCATCTCGCTCTTGAAGTCCAATCTAACATCTCATGCTGTCTGCTAGCATTTCTCCCCCAGTATTTCATGAGTTCTATCTCCAACTTAACATGCCTAAAATGGAACTCATTAACTCTCCCCTCCCAAAGTTGGTCCCTTTTCATTTCCCTATTTCTGCCCAAAGTAGGTCATCACCCTCTCATATTTGTCCCCTTCTCTTGCCTCATAGATACCATCCTAGCTCAGGACCTGGGCAATTACAGTAGGTGACAGCTAGCTAGTAACAGCTGTTACCTAACAGCTAACAGTAACAGCTGGCTAGGTACCCTGTAGCCAGCTTCTATGCTCTCCAATCCATTTTCCATACAACTGCCAAACTGATATTTCTAAAGTACAATTCTGATCATGACATTCTCCTACTCAAGAAACTTCAGTGATTTTCTATTGCCTATAGGAAGAAGTGCAAATTCTTATGTTTGTCATGTCAAGCCCTTCAAAATCTGGCCCCACCTTATCCTTTGGGGGATGGTTACTTATTCTCAAGGAAGACCAGCACCTGTGGTGTGAGGGCTTGCCGAGCCCCTTTTCAGGGTTGCTCATCTACCTTTGGTGGCCACCTGGTACTCAACTCTCACCTCTGGCTCCAGAAGCTGTAGCATGTGCTACAACCAGGTAAACCATCTCAACAGACAGACTAAACCAGGCTGAGGGTAAGTGACAAGCCTCAAACCTGTCAGTGAATTAGGAGAAAGTCTGCCCCCAGCATGTGAAGACTTCCTCTGGTGGAATGGACAAATGAGAACAGTTTGTTCCAGTGGCCATGAATGTGGCTGAAGCAGACATTGTAGAGTGCTTAGAACTTGGTTGAGATATCAAAGACTCTATGGTAATCCACTGAATCCCTGGCCATCACCAGTCATTCTGACTTTTGTCTTGCCACTGGACTTTAATGACTCTGGAAGAGAGGTTAAGAATGATGACTTGGGGGCAGCTAGATGGTACAGTGGATAAAGTACTGGCCTTGGATTCAGGAGGACCTGAGTTCAAATCCAGCCTCAGACACTTGACACTTAACTAGCTGTGTGACCCTGGGCAAGTCACTTAACCTTCATTGCCCTGCAAAAAAACCCTCAAAAACAAAAAAACAAAAACAAAGAATAATGACTTGGTGCAACTCTGCCTCACATCAATCCAATTCAAGCAGCAGTCAAGAAATCACCTTGTGATGTCACTGGTCCTCTTCAAAGAAGGATGACAAACAACAACATATCATTATTCTCCCTCACATATACAGTCTTCCAGCCAAACTGGCTCTTTGCTTTTTCCTGTGAAGAGCATTCCATCTTTCACCCCCTTTATATCTTGGAGCCCCTGACTTCCATCAAGATTCAGCTCAAATGCTACCTTACAATGAGGCCTTTCCTGATTCCCCTAAATGTTTGAATTCTCTCTCCTTCAATCCAGCTTTCATCTGCTAAAATTATTTTTCATGTATTTTGTGCACATTTTTTATTTATTTATCTGTGGACATGTTGAATCCCCTACTAGACTCTTAAGTTCCTTTAAGTTAAAGACCTAGCATAGTACCTGGCCCATAGTAGACATGCAATAAATGCTTATGGAATTGAATTCAACCACTTTTTATGGAACTACAAGATAGTAACTTCTTCAAGGACAGATATTCTATGTCTTTAAAATATTTATATTTCTAATATCATTAGCATACAGCTTTGACTATAGTGGATACTCTACAAGTACTTGAGTGGAGGAAGAAATTAATGTGAGAAAATCAAATGTCCTGCATATATATGGCTTAACTCCCCAACTTAATCATAACTTCTTTGATGAGAAAGACCACACTGATCCATTGTAAGACTAGCCTTATTGGAGGATTAATTGAAAGGTGCTCTGTTGAACTTTAGGCTTTAAAAAAATCTACATAGAAGATATATCAGTACCAAAGAAAATGTAAAACATAAGTGAAATTTATCTGTGTTCACTGATGGAAGATTATATGATTATACACACTAAAAAAAGTTAAATCTCCTATCTAGAAATAAGTGGATGAAAAATATAATGAGAGAAATGTCACATGAAAATAACCCTGTACAACCAAAACATGACTGTTGGGGAATTGTAAACCCCATAGAGTCTTGATTAAGAGAAGCTGGTCTTAATCAAGCTCTATTAACAGAGCACTTACCTTGGTTGTCTCTAAACAAGACAAATTGTTTAGTTCCAAAGTTGTTTTTTCCCCCTGTCTGAAGCTAAGCAGAATGTTTAAATGAAGAAAGTCTGGGGATGGGACCAATTAACACCAAGTCAGAAAGTATTTGACTCAAAAATTTTAAGCTTAGACATACCTACTTTAAGAAAAGTTTTCAAAATCTTTTTTTTAAACTTAGTGCTTATTTCAGTATTAGGGAAACAATAATCATGATTATATGCATTGAACAATTTATCTCATTGATCCATTTAATAAATATTAATTTAGTACCAACTGTATACAAGGCCTTGTGCCAGGTGTGTGTTGAGAGTATAAAGATATAACATCGCTCCTGGTTTCAAAGTTTCCAAGATTTGGAGTCTGAACTCAAATGTCATATACTATAGAAAGCCTTTTCTGATTTTTTTTCCCTGATCCCAAACAGTCTCCCCTCATCTTTATCATAGTGCCTTCTACTTCTTTTGTTCACTTCTCTTCTCATTTATATTGTAGATTTTGTGCACCCAAAAGATTTTATGGTTGGATCTCATCTGTTTTTTTATCACCTCACCGAGAGCAAAGGACCATGCTTTGCATGTAGTAGGGGCTTAATAAATATTTGTTGAATAAGCAATATGTATTTCAATGGGTGAAGTGATTATTTTGATGGGTAGTTAGGAAATTCTGATGTCCTTCTTGCCCCTTTTTGGTTAGAATGTTTGAAGAATGAAGGAAGGAATAAAGAGTTGTAGGATAATTGGTTCTTGATGACGGGACAAGACATCAACTAGACCTTACTCACAAAGTTACATATTGCATCCTCAAATTTAAGAGCCTTAAAGACAAGAATTGTTTTAGTTTCTTTTTTCTTGTCTCTTCAGCTCTTAGATATGCATTTATAGGCACTTAATAAATGTTCTTGAGATTGAATTAGATTCAGGTCAGTTGGCTTGTGGCAATACAATGTCAACAACATACAATAAGAAAATTTTACAAAGAAAATAGGAACCAAAGAAAGATATATTGTAGTGAATTATTCATTGTAGAGACTTAGACATTTTTGAAAAAAATTCTAACCTCAAATATACGCTAAAACATTGATGATCTATCTATCCATCTAAATATCTCTCATCTATCTATATCTAGGAATGTGCCTATAACTAGCTATATTGCCATTTTATCTTTTATTACCTATAGGCACTGAAAATTCTGTTATACTTGTAAGGAGATTATTATTCAGGAATGAATTCCTAAAGGATGATGTTCGTCTGAAGGACTTTTCCCTGATAATATTTTGATTTCTTTCTTCATTATTGCTGTTTACTAATTTTGTCATTTTCATGACTGTGGTTATAATAAATGAATTCCTTATTGAACTGCTGTGGTCTGCACAAATGAACTGCTCTCCTCTCTAGAATCTGCAGGAAAGTACACTTTCAAATGAGAGAACTGATGGAAAAGAAATGCCTAATTTTAACAAAACTGTCTATCAACATCTTTATTATTATTATTGCTCTTGTGAAAGAATAACAGCAATAGAACTGGAATTTCCATAGTGCTTTCAAATTTGTTTTTCTTCTGCCACATCTCTTTTTAAAACCTTGTTGTAAATATATCAGCTCAAGAAACTGCCAGAAATATGAGCAAATGTCAAAGCAACATTTCATTTGGGAACTGTTATATTCACCAGGTATATAGGCAAGTCCCAACTGGTGGTCATTAATTGGTGAAATCAATCTCACACCATAAAAAGAAGTGCCAGGATCTTAGGACTTAGGTCTTAGGACCCAAACCAACCACCGCAGCTGGAAGTAACTTTGTGTGTAGATCCCCAATCTCTTCTGGTATCACTAATGTTTTTCTTTTTCTTTTTTCTTTAATAGGTGTTAAAATGGGTAGAAGAAGCTGTTCAAGCTTCAAAAGTTCATCTCCTCTCTACAGATCATTTAGAAAAGGCTGCAAATTCTTGGCAAATCCCTTTTGATCCCAGCCTGAAAGAAGTTACTGTATCTCTGAGCGGTCCTTCTCCACTGATTGAAATCCGTAATCCATTGGGTAAGTTTTGTATATGTATTCATATACCTCTATATCACGTCATTTTATTTAAGTGGACAGAAAGTGCTCCATTTGTTCTCCTATACCGAGCCATATTATGTAGCTGAACCACAACTTTTAACAAACCACAGAACAGATGGCAAAGCCATTTTTAAAAAATCTGTTTTTTTAAAAAAAACTCATAAATACTGCCAGATTTCAGTGGGAGTCAGAGGGCTGAAATTCCTTATGAATAAAAGATATGTATGTGTGTGTGTGTGTACTCATATAATACATATTTACATATATACATATATAAATATCTATATTTTGGGCCAGACTTGTGTCCTGGTGTAGAAAATCCCAAATTACAACTCCTCTATAAATTAAATTCTTAGAGGCCTACACATCTAAGAGGCTAAGACATTGGCCACAGGCATTTCTCTAATGTGTAAGGCCTACAGCAACAGGCATTGGTTGAACAAATACCTTTAGTTGAAAGATTACTAGATGGTGGAATCAAAGAACCTAGGTTTAAATCTCAGATCTCTTGCTCACTGTTAAGATGGTCGATGAGGTAAGGCTGTGCACAACTTCTAGGAATGGGGAAGTGAAGGTACTCTGTCCTTATCAGAATTCACCTCTTCAAGTCTGCGTGCCATGGTTTAAGAGGGTATAAGGAGAGTATCCAGAAGAGCATAAGCAGAATCATGAAGTACCTTTAGTTTAGAAGGATGAAAAGAAATTTGGATGAAAGAAGTAGGATTTTTAGTCTGAAGAGAAGACTCCAGGGAAACCTAATTGCTCTCTTTATGTATCTGAAAGACTGTTATGTGGAAAAGGAATTGGTTTATAGGCACTTAGATACAGATGTGGCCCCATTAGTACAATGGATGGAAGTTTGCAAAGAGGGTGATTTAGGATTGATGTCAGGAAGAACTCTAACAACCAGTGCAGATACAGAGTGTTCTTTTTTCTAGGAGGTCTTCAAGCAGACTCTGGAGGAGTACTTGTCTGGTTACATTGAGGATTCCTTTTTTTTAGGGAGGCAATTGGGGTTAAGTGACTTGCCCAGGGTCACACAGCTAGTGAGTGTTAAGTGTCTGAGGCCGGATTTGAACTCAGGTCCTCCTGACATCAAGGCCGGTGCTCTATCCACTGTTCCATCTAACTGCCCCGAGGATTCCTTTTTAAAAAATGTTTCTCAATTAAAGATATTTTTCTCCTACCCTCCCTTCTCTCCCCCCTCCCAAGGTCAGCAAGCAATTTGATATAGGTTATGCATTACTATCACATTAAACACATTTCCATATTAATCAGAACAAAAGGGAAAAAAAACACAAGAAAGAACAAACAAGAACAATAACAAAAAAGTAACAACAAAAGTGAGAGTAGTATACTTCAGTCTGCATTCAGACTCCATAGTTCCTTTTCCGAATGTGGAGAGCGATTTTCACCATAAGTCTTTTAGCATTGTCCTGGATCTTTGTATTTCTGAGAAGAGTTAAGTCTGCCACAGTTGATCATCACACAATGTTGTTGATACTGTGTACAATGTTCTCTTGGCTCTGCTCATTTTACTCAGCATCAGAGGATTCCTTTTTGCGTATGCATCTTGGCATTAGTATAGTTAAAGTACATACATAGTGACATACATGTCTATAGTACATATATACAAATAAACACGCATGCATGTTTATGCTTACATGTATACTCTTTATGAGTAAAACCAAACTGGAAAAAAGTGAATCATGACTTTTTGGACCTATTGAACTTCTAATGGGAAAGTAACAATTTCAGTAGCTGGTAGAATAAAAATAAACATTTTATGGTGCTTTAACAAGTTTGATAAGGAAAAGTACAAAAGTCTTTTTTTTTAATGGTACATGAAGGTAATCCGATTATTTCCCAGCAAATTTCCTTGTTGTTAAATTTTAATTTTTATTGTCAAGGCCATGGCCAAGAGGCAAACTCCCTACATGCTAGCTTTAGAAATGTTTTGATTTACTTTTTTCCCACTTTCAGGGGCACCTTGACACTCTGGTTTAACCTAATCCCATTGTTAATCCTATAATAAAAATTACATGAAGATTCATCAACCTGCTACCTATTGCTGTTAAGTTTGGGTTTATGTGCCTAATCACCTTTTTTGGTATTAGCCATACTTAATTTGGGGAAATTAAAATCTAGACACAGAAGAGGCCTTCTATAAAAGTTTACATTTTTGAACTTTGTTCAAGTTTCTTTCCAGAACATTGGATTTCTTCTAGATTCCTTCATTCATACCGTTCATTTGGAAGTTTAAAAAGCCTTCCTCATGTAGGAGAAAAGAAATTTTGATTGTAAAATGTGCTGATGACATCATGCTTGCCATAGGATGCTTTGTGAAATAACTCCTATAAGACACATGTGTATACTTTGTAATTCCATTTGAAAGATTTTCAAGTCAGTATAACCAAATAAAACACTCTTTAATGCATACCAAATGGGTGTGAAGCATCCACTGGATTTCAGTCCTACAGTAGTTGTCTTCTAAATACTGGCAACTAGGACATACCACAAGAATATGGTCTTAATGTCTTAATTCAGAAAAGATTTTTGTTTACTTTTGGCAGCCAAACAAATTTATTTCTAATTGACTATTGAGCTTATGTTGTACATTTCCTGCATACTTGCATCATTGCTTCAGTTCAGTTCTTAATGCAGTTTACTTTTTGTTGTGTTTTTGATATTATTTTGATATTATTGTCATGAAAGGTGCCTGATATCCAATTTTTATAAAAATCTGAAAAATTTCACAGAAGATTCATGTATCTTACCAACCAAATTGAAATTGAAGAAAACATCTGGAAATCCAAATATTTTTATGGATATATTCATACCACTAAAGCATATGGTTTTCCAAGACCATATGTAATGCCTTTCCTTATAATTTTTTTTGGACGTGATCCATTGAAAAATACGTTGCTATTGACAAAGAAAGCAAATTCATACATTGTTGAATTTCTTACATTGCCTGAAAAAGATTTAGACTTTTCCCAAAATGGATTTATGCCAACTTGATCATACAAGGATCCTTTTGCATGATGTCTCTACTTTTTAAATTTTCAGGCTGTCAGTGGAACATGTGAATTAAGACCGAAACTGTTCATTGATGAAATATATCATTATTCTGCATAATTGTTTTGGCATTTATTAATTTCCACAAATACCAATGTAGGTCTTTTCTCCACTGGAAATCCAGAGGTGGAATAAATCATAAAATATGACTTCAATCCAAAGTAACGTATAGGCCTTATAGGACCCATTTAGTGGATATGTCAGATACACCCTGGTTCCTAGGGACTACTTGGAATTATCTGGTTCCATTGTCTTGATTATAGTTTATACAATTATTTTGTAGAATAATATCCCTATCCCATACCCCATACACAAAGCTTGTGTAGTTTTTATGTTTTGTTGTTAAATACTGAAAAAGTTAACAGTTATTATAAATTAATTTAACAATCCAGGAAACCACCAGAAAATTCGAGTGCAATTGGGAATTCAGAAATCTCTGTAGAGCTGTTAGTGTAGTGAGCCTTGTAGGTAAAATATGCATACTTTTGATGACACATGTGATGGAATCTCTTTAAAACTAACCTCATTGGTTTCATTTTCAGCAAACTGACCCAGGCCACTTAACATGGCTTTTATTGTTCTTGATGTTAAAGCATGTTCCCTTTTTACAATAAATTCATGACCCTCAGAAGATATCATTTTCACATGCATAGGATCTGTGCCCTCACACCCACTGTATATTTTCTCTTCTTCATTCATTATCTCGTTATAAGATTAAATTCTGTTTCCACAGGAATTGTAACAAAACACTTTCTAGTCAGTTCTGCAGCAGCTACAGCTTGGTGCCTGCTCACTGCCATAGCCCTCATTCCCAGTTTGTGTACTTTGGATATAAAATTGGATAAAATTGTTGATTTTTGTCTCCACTTTATCCTATATATAGTTTGTGCTTAGTTGCTTTTATGCTATATTCTTCATTTGTCTGTGAACTCCTTGATAGCAAGGACTGTTTTTTTGTCTTTGTATTCCTGGTGGTTAGCAGAGTGCCTGGAACGTGATATAAATAATAATGTTTATTAACTGACTGCCTTAGTTCTAGATGACTACTGAGAGGTCTCATGATAACACTTTCCTGAATTAATTGCCAAATAATTACTTAATCTGGTTTACTAAAACTGCTATTCATATACTATAAATCAGGGCTCCTTAAACTTTTCCCACTTGTAACCCCTTTTTGCCCAATAAATTTTCCACAATCCTGGGTATATAGTTTTGTAAAAGAGGTATACAAAATCTTTTACTGTTGCCAAATTTTTCATGACCCCCCCACATTTAGTTATGGGATCCCACATGAGGTAGCAACCCACAATTTAAGAAGCTTTGCTCTAAATGACCTTTGTTGCCAGGGAAAAGGCTTTAGATACCTTTGGAAATATGACCACAGTCTGACAGGAATTATTTTCTCTCTAGATATAAAAGTCAACAGAACAGAGGTGAATCTGTAACTCTAGTTTGAAATCTTATACCTTAATGGTATGTTATAGATATAGGAAACATTCCTTGTTTTATTATTTCTTAATTAGATTTATTAGTAAATATATACTGCAAATGGCATGCACTTCATTTGTCCTACAAGCGGAAAGACAGTGAATGATTTTTTTTGTGGAGCAACGGGGGTTAAGTGATTTGCCTAGGGTCACACAGCTAGTAAGTGTCAAGTGTCTGAGTTCGGATTTGAACTCGGGTCCTTTTGAATCCAGGGTCAGTGCTTTATCCACTGCACCACCTAGATGCCCCCCAAGATAGTGAATTTTTAAGCCTGAGTACATAGAAACTTGGCAAAAATATCACCAAGAGAAAATTGTGACTTGAAATCTGATCTTGCTCTTGAATTTATGTAGTGATAAATCAGTCAATATTGAAAACTGAAAGAAATATTGTACATGTTACCTTTCCGTCTGTCTTTCAGGGAAGCTGATAAAAAAAGGATTTGGCTTGAATGAGCTATTAAATATCCATAACTCTGCCAAGGTAGTTAATGTAAAGGATCCAGAGCCTGGCATGTGGACAATTAAGGTACTGTTATACCACAAAGCATGTATTATTGTTTTATTTCTATGGTATTATATTTTATAAAGTGTATGTAATAGACCACTTATAATACAAATATCTTGCATAGATAAAAATTTAATTTTTTAAATCCATGTATTTTAAAGACATTTTCAGTACATGAATTATCTCCAGTGTGTGGAGATAGCCCATAAAGGCACTAGTTTTACAATCCCCAGAGATAAAGCATTCCATTCGTCATGCTGATAATTTGTTCTCCCCTAAAAGTGAACATTTAAGACAATTATAGTTATACTTTGTAGTTTTTCTGTTACCTAGTACAGAGTTAGTATGTTTATTATAAAAAGTACCTGAAATGGAATGAAACACACACAAAAAAATTACTCTACTGAAAATATTTCCTAGCCTAGAAGTAAAAAATTGGTGACCTAGAGTTGGTTCTGCCATTTATTTTACTATTTTATCATAGGTGTGTCACTCAATTTCTATGCTCCTTAATCTGTCTCATTTATGGAATCAGGGTGATAATATCTCCACTGAACAGGGTTGTTGAAATGATGAAATCAGGTAACTGATGTGAATAAACTTAAACAATGAAAAGTCTATTTAAATGTAAACTATTATCAAACCATCAATTGTTATCGTTGTTATATCACCTAGATAACACAATAGATAATTGTATAAAATAGTTCATATGGAAAAGATTATATCATTGAAAAATAACTATTATGCAGATTGGTATATTTAATTTGGTGGCTAGTTCATTGAGTCAATCCCCTAAAATATATATATCTTGTATACATACTTCCAGAAAGCAGTGAGTTGGGCCAAGAATTGAATATGAAGGGAATAGATTGGGTTGCATTTGGGAAATTGTTCAGTCCTTACTATGATCCCAAACTATTTCCTTGTGCAACATTTCATCCTTAAAAAACACACACACAGGGGTCAGCTAGGTAGTGCAGTGGATAAAGTACTAGCCCTAGATTCAGGAGACACTTGACACTTACCAGCTGTGTGACCCTGGGCAAGTCAGTTAACCCTCATCACCCTTCCAAAAAAAACCCCAAAAACAACCCCCCCAAATATTCCTTGGGTGATGTATAGCTGTGAATCTTGTAATACCACATTCTCTAAAATAAAAGGTTGAGGTTTACCCAAAGCTAATATAATGGTGAAGCATGGTGGGACCAATTAGCATGGTCCTACGATTATGCACAAGTGTGGAGTTTGTTTTATTTTTATTTTCATCATTATCTCATTCTTCTCATCTTTTTCAATGGTGTTTGGATAGAAATGGTTCCAGTACAAGTCTCTATCCTGTTATTATTCTTTTATATTTAATATTCTGCAGACATTCTAGTAGTCAACAAGTATTTATTAAGCATCATATGGCCCTGGGAGTACAAGTTCAAAGAATTAAACAACCCTTACTTGAAATGAGACTATTGTAGAGATGGAAAATATAACTGCTATTTGTAATAAAACCATTATATCTGATTATTACCATTGTGTTCTAGGCACAATCGAAGACAATTGAGAGTACAGCCTGTTTTATTCTTGTTTTGCTATCCTTAGCACCTAGCATAGTATTTGCTCATAGAAGTATGGGCAAAAATGATAAATTATTTCTAGCATATTACCAATTAAATCAAATCAACAAGTATTTATTATATTACTATGTGCTAGGCATTGTGCTAAGTGCTGTAGAGAGATAGATAGATAGATAGATAGATAGATAGATAGATAGATAGATAGATAGATAGATAGATAAAAGCCAAAAGAAATACAGGTCTTGTCCTCTAGGACCTTATATTCTACAGGAGAAGATAACACAGAAAAGAAAAATGAAAAGGAGGAGGCAAGGGCAGGGTATCTGTGGGAAGGAGATGAAGAAGAGGCACAGTGGAGAAAGATGTCAAGAAAAGCAGGAGCAGTGCTTGGAGAGGAATGGAGTGAACCATTGACCCACATCATTTTGGGGGAGGGGCAGAGTATGGAATGTAGTAAGCTAACTTTCTTCAGGTGATTTGGACCAGTGCCTTCCTTCATGGGTAAATTTTATGTCACTTGTTTGAACGGTTCTGTGCCTTCCATATCAGAGCCTATTAGGAAACATAACCTGAAAAGGAGCTGATAGTTAAATACAAGAAAGGTCCTTAAATTAGCTTGTGATCAGGTAGGGAAACAATAATGTAATGAAATGACCAGGGCTCTGTTCAAATGGTTGTAGGTAAACCTCAAAGCTAAAATAATAAGTAAAGAAACATGCAGACACAGTGACTGTCTCATATAAGACTTTATATCTAGTACTTGTAGTGAACTCCTAGTTCACATAAATCATAACATTCTTTTTTTAAAAGTTGAACAACTGATAGTATCAGCTGTATCAAATATGAATATTGTGGTATTATTCACATATTTTCATTACGTGAAGTATGAAAGATGTAACCAACCTCATGCCTTTCTTATAATATGAACATTATATAACGGAATAATGGAAGAAAGAAATAGAACCAATTTGACTATAGTGTGTCATGGGGCCACAGATTTTCAGCCTGATCTCATATTGCTTCCCTCCATGTATTTTATATAGAAATACCTGGACACCTTTGTTAATATTGTAGCCTGTGCCTGGAATTTCCTCTCTTCTCTTTACTTCTTGAATTTTTACTCACCTTTTCAACCTCAACTATAATGCTCATTTTCTTCCTGAAATCTATCCAGATCCATCTGTTTTATGATGTGGCACCTAAATGGAGTAGTGGATAGAGTGTTGGCCTTGGGTGGTGGATAAGAGTCAGGCAGGAAGACTTCAGTTCAAATCCTGCCTCACACTGTTACTAGGCAAGTCATTTAGTCTCTCTAAGCCTCAGTTTCCTCATCTGTAGAATGGGGGATAATAATAACTTCTCATTCAGTAGACTGTTGAAAGAAACACATGAAAAAATATTAAAGTGCTTTGCAAACCTTAAAATTCTAATTTCTTTTTTTCTTTTTTTTGGTGAGGCAATTGGGGTTAAGTGACTTGCCCAAGGTCACACAGCTAGTAAGTGTCAAGTGTCTGAGGTTGGATTTGAACTCAGGTCTTCCTGACTCCAGGGCTGGTGCTCTATCCACTGTGCCACCTAGCTGCCCCAAACCTTAAAATTCTATACAAGTGCTAGCTATTGTTATATTATTAAGGACTCATTCCACACTCAAGAAGCATTTTCTTTTACAACTTTTAATGCACTTTTCTTGTCTTATTGGGGATTATATTTCCCATGTTTGTTTCTTATCTCAAACTCCTTCACTTCAGCTAACACCTAATATAGACATACCAGCAGTCATAGTTCAGGTGCTCATTGTCTTTCACCTAGATTATTTCAATCTTCTCTTAATTGGTCTCCCAGATATCTCTAATTCTTCATCCACACAGCTGCCAATCTGACATTCTTCTGCCCAGGTCTGACCTTGTCACTTCCATGCTCATGAAGTTCCTGTGGCTCCCTATTGTCTCAAGGATAAAATTCATACTTCTCTTTTGGGGCTTTTAAAGTCAACTTCTAGGCTCATGACACATTATTTTCTTATATTCCCTTCCTGCAGATAGGGGCACAATGGATAGAGCATTGGGCTGGGAGGTCAAGGAGACCTGAGTTCAAATATGACCTCAGACACAACTGTGTGACCATGGGCAAGTCACTGAACCTCTTTTTTTCTGTAATTTCCTCCATCTATAAAATGGGAATAATAACAGCACGTACCCCATAGGGGTTTTTTTGAGGATCAAATGAAATATACTATTTATAAAGCACAGGACAGTGGCTGGTGTATAGTAGGCACTTTATAAATGCTTATTATATTCCCTTCCCATGTTCTTCCTTTCCCTCCAGGATAAATCACATCACTGTATGTTGAGCTGTCCCTGGTCCTTGAAAGTCACACGCTATCTAATAAAATTTCTGTCTTCCTTCAGTGTTTAGCTCAAGGGGCCACCTGCTACAGGAAGTTTATCCTAATCCTCCAATCTTTTGTGTCAATGGAAATTACTTTGTGTCTATTTGTTTCTCTCCCCAATAGAAGTAAGCTTCCTGAGGTCAGGGAACTCCTTCTTTATTCTTTCTCTCTCTCTCTCTCTCTCTCTCTCTCTCTTCCTTCTTTCCTTCTTTCTTTCTTTCTTTTCTTTTCTTTCTTTCTTTCTTTTCTTGTTCTTTCTTTCTTTCTTCTTTCTTTCTTTCTTTCTTTCTTTCTTCTTCCTTCTTTCCTTCTTTCTCTCTTTCCTTCTTTCTTTTTTCTTTCTGTCTTTCTTGTCTTTATTTCTTGTCTGTATATCCCCAGCTCTAGAAAATTGTCCAACACTTCATAAATTTTTGTTGAATAACTATCTCATCCACATCCCAGACTGGAACCCCAATCAGGGCAGGGACTTTGATGTATTGAAACTTTGTATCTCCTTTAGTGCTGAAAATAATTTTCTTCTAATAAAAACTTTACTCTGTTAAATGAATGAAAGGAAGCCACTTGCAAAAATTCAGCAAAGATTAGTGAAGCACAACTATATGCCAATCTCTTGTATTAGGTATGTTGTGGAAATTCAAAGACAAAAATCAAACAGTCCCCACCTTCAAGGAGCTCACATTCTATATAACTGTTAACTCTGAATTTTGCTTTAGACAAGTTGTTGAATAAGTTAATTACATTTAGTCCTTTTAGAGAAATACCAGAAATTGGAATTATCCTTGTTCATGTCTTCTATGCTATATGGGAAGTGTCTATTGTGTCTGGACTTAATCATGCTCTGATGTTTCATGTAGCATTTTTTTCATCCCATGACCACAGAGTAGATCATATATATTATTTGTCCTAACAGCTTTCATGAATTAGGTGGGGTCACTAACTTTGAAAGCCTCATTTTATAGATGGGGTACAATGAGGTACAGAACATTTAAGTGATTTGTCTGAAGCGACAGATCATATAAAAGTTGCAGTTCCCAATCTCTGTGGCTTCTATATTAAAACTAACTGTGACATTTTGGGAGACACTCATCAAAGAGATAAATGTTAGTCTTATGTGCCTTTCATAGAAATAAGTCAAATGTCTTGGATTACATCTGATACTAGTGAAAACATGCTTAAAAGCAGCAATTTAAGAGAACATAAATTATTCTTTTATTAAAAACAAAAGAGTAAGTTGTTTTTAGCCAAACATTCCCATTTGTAGGGGAGCTAATTAATATGGTAAATCCTGGATCTAATTTCTAAGATACAATATTAATTTTAGAACTAGACATTTATCTCTGTAGCTGTAGAATTCAAATATAATCACATAAACACACATTTGTGTTAAGCTAAATCTGGCCTTCAGCTACTTCAGGGCAATTCTTGGCAAAAAAAACCATTAAAGAAGTAAGAGCAACCATAGGCTCTAGAAAGCACAAAATCCCTTGATTAGTGTATGATTATCAGCATAATTGGGTAATCTCACATATGTATCTATTCCCCAGGGTATATATCCATTAAAAATTTGGATAAATTGTGCTTAAATAATTTTCCAAGTGTAAGAGAGAGAGTTCCAACTACAGAGTTCCATTGAAGGCATTCATGTTACTTTCCAGAGCCTATTAAGGCATTTAAGCATGATCAGAATGCTTTTGAAATCATATTCAAGTAACATGAATTTATTTAGCAATGAAAATCAAATCAACACAATGTGTACCAAGGACCACACAAGAGGAAGAATCATGCTAGCAGCCAAATATTTTCACCTGTTAACTCTTATGAATAAGCTTTCAAACTAGCTACACCAGGTGTGCCCTTCAGATGAATTAGATGTGGCACCAATTCTCTCTGGGGTCAATGGAATGCATTGTACTAGCTCTTTCCTGGAATTTATCCCGGTTATTTGAACTTGACAATATCAGATCACCAATTAAATGAATATTTTCTTAACATGTTTATGCATATGTACCTATACATAGGAAATAGGATAGTGAAGGACCTTGACTTCATACCATATGAAGATTGAAGAAACTGGAAATATTTAGCCTAGAAAAGAGAAGACTCAAGGGAGACATGAGAGCTATGTTAAAGTTCTTGAATAACTATTATGTATAATTTGGATTAGATTTGTTCTCTTTGATCCCAGAGTTCAGAACTAAGAACAATGAGAAGTCAGAAAGAAGTAAATTTCAGCTTGATGTTAAGAACACTTTCCAATAGCCAGGTCAATCCAGAAGTAGAATGAACTACCTCAAGAGGTGGTGAGTCTCCTCTCCTTAGAGGCCTTCAAGAGGCCTTCAATGGCTGGTTGACCACTTGTTATTTAGTTCTAGTGCACATTCCTTTCAGATATGGGTTCAACTAGATCAGCCCTGAAGCCCCTTCCAATTTTTATATGCTATGATTTTTGCAAGAGCTTCAAACAAAGCTAGATCCTTTACTCTTTGCCAACTCCAGGTACATATCTTTCTGCCTTTGTAGTTTCTTAGCTAGTCAATATACAAGAGAAAACAAAAGATCTGTTTAGAAAACAGAAGCACACTTTTGGTTGAAATCGAAGTTCCACCATTAGCTATTTGTTCTGAGAGCCCAGCAGAAGCTTTCATCTGTAAAGTGGTATTGTTTCTTCATATTTTTATATAAAAATATAGTCAAATTTTATGAGTCTGATTATAAATCAAAATATCATTTTTGTTAAATAAGAACAAATTACCTTTAGGATTATTCCTGTCAGGAAAAAAGAATGAAAGTCTACTTCTTTAAACAGATTTTATTTTGATTTGGAATGCTGAAATTCTCGTGTCTTAGAGTTTTCCACCAAGATCATGAGTTAATTCAGTGCCATGAATATTACCTTTCTAGTTTATTCTTCCTTATATAGTGTAGGTGTATTATGATTTTGTTTTTATAAATGTTTGGTGCTTATTCCTGACACTGCATATTAGTGTATTCCATTCTTTTAATTATATTCTACAGTGTTGGAAAAAAAAAACATTTTCTACCATGTATTATTTTCCGCTAATATGACTTCAAATATAAATGCGTTCTAACATTAAAATGTTGTATTTTAATTATAATTACAAAAGGTGCCATTACTGATCAGTCACTTTTGAAAGAAAGTTAAGGGAAATATTGTATAGAATTAGTTCCATAAAGATGAACGATAGTGTGCATAATTTTTCACCATATTGTTCTGACATGGTCTTTTAAAGGAATTTCTTAATAATAGTTACATAATCACATAGCTTTCATTTTAAAAGGGACCACAGAGACCATCTACACTAATTCATACCTGAACAAGAATCCTTTCTACCCCCTAACCTCCTATCAGTTGTTTTAAAGACTTCTAGTGAGAGTCAACACACTGAGTACAGAGGCAGTCCATTCTACTTTACGATGACACCCATTTTTAGGAAGCCCCCCCCACCCCCACCGCAATCTAAATTTGTCTCCAAGTGACTTTTGCCTTCTGCTTCTACCTCTGTACTGTGGTGCTAACAGGAGTAGTCTAATCCCTTTTCAAATCATTGAAGAAAGTTATGATGTTTTGGCTAATTCTTCTCTTCTCCAGACCAAACGTCCTCAGTTCCTTAAAGTAGTTCTCAGATATCAGGCTCATGATGTCCTCCCTCATCATCGTCTCCCTTTTGGATGTTTTTCATACCTTTCTAAAATGTGGCATCCGTAATTGACACCCACTATTCCGGGTGTGGTCTGACTAGGGCAAAATACAGTAGGGCTAAACCTTGAACTTTGATGGAACGTCATTACTTCCCAAAAATCATGATTTCTTCAGTGTGGATATTCCTTTAAACATCATAGAACAAAGCAAACCCGCATGCCTTAATTTCACAAATTGCTATGGCCCTCCCACAATTCATTGTCAAACTCTCCAAATTTAACTAGATTCAATCAACATTTATTAAGTGTTTATGGTATTCTAATCAATGTATCAAGAGACGAGAATACAAGGAAAAAGCAAAAGTAGTCCCTGACTTTAATGTGAGCTTACATTCTAACACAAATGACATCATGTTCATAAATTCTTACATATAAATACAAGTGAGACAGAAGGAAATCTCAGAAGGGCCCCAACATCTGGGGATCAGAAAAGGTTGCCTGCAGAAGATCTTTTGTTGTTCAGTTATTTGAGTTGTGTCCAATTCTTCATGACTCCATTTTGGGTTCTTGGCAAAGCTGCTGGAGTGACTTGCCATTTCTTTCTCGAAGTCATTTCACAGATCAGGAAACTGA
The DNA here is from genome assembly GCF_019393635.1 of Dromiciops gliroides. Lineage (NCBI taxonomy): Eukaryota > Metazoa > Chordata > Mammalia > Microbiotheria > Microbiotheriidae > Dromiciops > Dromiciops gliroides. The sequence continues at coordinate 79,571,370 of NC_057864.1, forward strand.
AGCAAACAGGACTTAGTGACTTGTCCAGGGTCATACAGCTACTAAGTGTCTGAGGACAGATTTGAACTCGGGAAGATGTGTCTTCCTGACACTAGGTCAGATACTCTATCCGCTATACCGTATAGCAGTCCAGAAAATCTCATTTGAGTTTAATCTTTACAGACTTGGGGAAGAGCCAGTACAACGGTACAGAAATGGGATATGTCATGTAAAAGGAACAGCAAAATGGCAGGTGTTGATGGACCATTAAGTACACGGAATAGAGTACAGTGAAAGAATATTGGAAAGGAAGAAAGAAACCAGGTTTTGAAAAGCCTTAAATTTCAAAGAAAGGACTTCATATTTGATCTTGGAAGTAATGAGGAGCCACTGGAGTTTATTGAGTAGGTAGGGTGACATGGATAGACCATATGCTTTAGAAACACCATTGTGGAAAATGTATAGAAGATGGAGTAGGGGAAATTGTGAATCAAGGAGAACAATTAGAGAAATCTTATAGTGGTCTAGGTGAGTGATGATGAGGGTCTGAACAGGGGTTGCCCTATATGAGTAGAGAGAAAGGCTTGTATATAAAAAAAGTTATAAAGTAGAAATGACAGGATTTGGCAATGAATTACATATGAGAGGTGAGTGAAGGTGACACAGATGACACTGAGATTGCAAACCTGACTAACTTGGAAGATGGTGGTACCCCCAACAGTAATAAGGAAGTTTGGGAGAGAGGTTGTTTATCAAGGGGAGAAAATGAAACATTATGGACATGTTTATATTGAGATAACTATGGGACATCCGGTATGAGATATCCAAGAGGCAGATAGTGACATGGCACTAGATCTCAAGAAAAAGACCAGTATTGACTGTGTAGATATGAGAATCTTCTACAGAGATGACAGTTGAACCTATAAGAGTTGATAAGATCAGTAAGTAAGAGAGTATAGAGAGAAAAAAGAAGAGAGCCTATGGCAGAGCCTTGGAGGTTATTCAAAGTTAGTTGGGGTGATATGGATAAAAATCCATGAGAAAATACTAAGGAGACATGTCAAACATGTAGGAAGAGGCCTGCATCTCTTTGTCATTTCTTATAGTCAGTAATGTTATATTCATATACTGTACCTTATTCAGCCATTCTCCAAATGATGGGAATCCCCTTAGTTTCCAGTTCTTTTCCCCCCTTCTAATCACACATGCAATATCAGGAAGTTTATTTTGCCTTGATATCATTATCCCTTTTAACCTCTCCCAAATTGTCCCAGCCTGTTTCCATGTTGTTTGGTACATTTCAAAAACTATTTGTTTGTATCTTTTGTGTATGTGTGTTTGTAAGTGTGTGTGTGTGTGTGTGTGTGTGTGTGTGTGTGTGCACACACGTGCGTGTGCGTTCAACTCTAATTTTTGATTCAGATAAAGGCGAGGTTCATCTGGTGTCATTTCTCTGAACACTTTTATATTTTTTTTCTCAGGGACCTCAATTAGAAAGAGTAAGTTCCCCTCTCTCATTCCTCCTTTTTTTTTTTTTTTTTTACTGTATTCCCTTTAACCTCCCTCGTTCTTCCTTTCTTAAAACCCTCAGAACAGAAGCAATCCACTCCCATATCTTCTGTTTTTCCTATTTAACTTTTTCATTACTTATTGAAGACACTAAGTTTCTGAAGGCATACTTCTTTTTTCTTCCCTTATTATAATGTTAGCATTCTAACATCATATGAACTCTTCCAATTAATCAAATAGATTGAATTGTTGAGGATTTTTGGTTCTTGGCTTTTTATCTCAAAGTTCCTACTGAACTGTTATTTTAATCAGAAATGCATAAAAGTCCTCTCTTTCCTTAAAGGTTTATTTCCTCCCATGTATGATTACACTCAACTTTTCTGAGTAATCAGTTCTTGACCATAAGCACTTTTTTCCTTTTTGGAATATTGCATTTCAAGATCTCCTCTATGCCTGGTCTTGTGTGACCCTTAATGGCCATTCCTTGGTCCTTGAACTCTTTCTGGATTCTTGTAGTAATTTTTTTTTTTTTTACATGGAAGCTCTGAATTTTGGCTATGATATACTTGAGACTTTTCCATTTAGGGTTTCTTTCAGGAGATAAATAGCTGATTTTATTTTATTTTCATATTGACCTCTGATTCTAATATAACTAATTTGAATATTTTCTTGAAATAGAGGACTCAGACTCTTTTTTTAAAAATCATGAATTTTTCCTTGACCTGTTTCCAAGGTCATTCATTTTTTAAAAATATAATATATTTTTTATTTTTTAATCATTTTATTTTGCTCTAATATTTCTCATGGAATCTTGGACTATTCTAGTTTTCAGGGGGTCCATTATTTGGGTCAGGTTTTGACTGGAACTCCCTTTCTCTTTGCAGTCTTGTTTTACATTTCTCCTTTTCAGGCACTCTTTGGTCTAATCAAACTGGAATTCTTGCTGTTCCTTACATGTGACCCTCAAAGTTTAATTTATTAGAATTTATTCTCCTTCCCATTCTTGCCTCCAAATCTTTCATTTAAAGTCTTTTCCTTCATTTATTCTAGGTAATCCTGTAGACATTGTGGAAAATCCATTTTTTATATTGAGACTTTGCTTGAATTTGTTATGGAGCCGCTCTTCCTTTCTAGATTGGATTTGTAGGCATCTCTAGATTTGTAACAATTTGTTATAGTGATCAGTGTCTTAAACTGTGTTTAGTCATCTCTGTAGCCTTAGTTCTTCAATGGGGACTTTATACCAGGGCCTGGCTATATACCTAACAGTTTTAGGGTAGTGTGGTCAGTCTTTCTCAGTCTAGACCTGGTGTCACCTAGGTTTGTCTACTGAATTCTACCCCCTTGGATATGTGTATGGCAAGAGAGCTAATAGGTTATCTTCTCCCACCATACCCCAGGATCTTTGAGATTCAGTGCACTGAATTTTCAGGATGTTCTATGGCATGAGAGGACAGAGTACTACAGATATTGGAGCCCATGGGCCTGAGATACGTCTCTGAGTACTACTGTGCCAGGACTGGTCATTTCCACCCCACCAATCACCTTGTAATTTGTTCTGCACATATGTTTTGTTGATCAATAGATCTATGTATATAAGCATATATATAATAAAATAATTAATAAAATAAACAAGATTTAATAATTAACTAGAATTACACAATTTATCATGTATATCATATTATTCTATATAATATAATGTTATATAATATTAATAATTCACTAACTAATAAAACCAATAAAATTACTGAGTAATAATTTATATACATATGTATAGTGTATACATACATGTGTGCGCACACATGTGTACATATGTGTGTATATGCATATAAATACACAAACATAAATATACACACAATAAAAATTTACTTTTCACTACTAGAAAATGAGCTCATTTAGGATGGGGATTGTCTTATTTTTATATTTGTATTTCCTGTATCAACTTGGTTCCTGGCACATAGAAGGCATGTAAATGCTTATTAATTGGCTGAATAAACAGTTTTTCAGATCATGATTTTTAAGATGATCTTATTGAAAAAAGCAGTTTGGTGGCTAGACACAGGCACAGGCGTACTCAGATTACACATATGAATGCCATATAGAATTAAGGACCAGGGGAGCATGTGCCTTTTTCTTTTATAGTTCATGGGCAACATTCCCTCCCCCAAATTCACATGCACTCTTTAAGGTTAAATAACCATCTGATGAAATGGAAAGAATTTACCAAAAAAGCATGCATTGTTTATATGAGAGAATTGTTAAAGACATGTATTTATCCAGACAGCTGAAATAATGCCAGATAAACCTACTTTAATCACCCAAAATATAGAAAAATATCCATTTACTTCTATTATGTGATGAATACCATTTTGAAAAAGTTCTTAACATCCTTTAATATTCCAAAATCTCAAGCGCTCTTAGGATCTTCAAGGGTCATAAAATACCATATAATCATTGCTGAACCTGGAGAAAATACTAATTAGATAAAGTTCTGTTTTGGACTTCTCAGGATTTCCTTAATCTCCACACTCCCTCTCGATCTCACTCCCTTACCCTGCCATTGCTATCTCCCATGCCTAGTACAACATTGTATTGTGTTTCAGCTGGTTACCTAGGATCCTTCTCTTTGGCATCCCCACAGAGTTTATATTTCCATATCCTCTCCCCATTCCACAATATATGTTATCCTGTGCCTTTTTTCCTTAGAGTGCTTTCAGGTGAATGCCTTGCTAATTCTTAAAACCACAAAACTATAGAATGTTAGAAAAACATAGACCTTAAAGATCATCGAATCCAATTATTGTTTCATATGAAATAAAAAGTAGACTCGGGGAGATAAAGCAATTTATTCCAGGTCACACACTTAGTAGCTAATGCATTCTGTGTTAATGAATGACAATAGGTTAGTGTGTCACCCCTTTCTCTGCCTCTGAACCATCCAATGATTTTGTGTTTTAACAAGTTTCTTGACTCCTTGCACCCAAAGGAGCTGGAAATATCATGTGTGTTTCAAAGTCCCCTGAATCTGGAGTCAGGTGATACCTTTTGACATTCTTTAAATGATGCTACATAGACCCTTCGAATAACCATATGTCTTCCATATGTGTTATACTTCTGTTATTCACCTCACAGTTATGATTTGTCTTCATCTGAAAGTTACTGATTATATTTTATTTTTCCTCCCCCTTTGCAAAATGGAATTCTGAGAAAGATGAATAGGAGGCAAGTAAAGACAATAAAACACAAAACCCTACCCAATAAATAAAGTGGCCAGAATTCAAAGAGTTATAGAGAAATTTGAATGGAAGTTGGGGCCCACAGAGCCATCATAATGATAACTGTAGCCAGCTGGGGTCTCATTTATTTTGGGCCCTAGCAATTCAAGGTGACTGATGTTAAAAATGCATAACCACTGTGTGCTCTGGCTAGAGTTTAAGCCATAACTTTAACATTTAAACTGGGATATGCGAAATAGTAAGTGCACATGGTAAAAAGATCATATTTATTGTTAAAGCTGGAGATGGTATGAATTGAGAATTGAGAATTTGAATTATGGATTGTTAAAATAATTGTGTATATTGTCACTTGAGATTTTTATTTGACAAAGATTTTTGGATGTTTGTATACATGCATATTCCAATCTTCTGTATTATATGTATATATGTGTGTGTGTATATATATATATATATATATAATTGAATGTTCCTTAATTTCCCCAGAATTTAAAATTTTTACATATAATATGAAGAGAAACATTTCTATTTTTACATTCAGATTGCTAAATTAAATTGTTTATAGGATCAAAATAAATTTATGAAATTAATTCAAAAGGGCATTCAATAATAATAGTAATAAATAACTGGTATTTACATAGCACTTCAAGATTTGCAAAGTACTTTACAAATATTATCTCATTTGATTTTCACAACAACTCTGGACAGGTTGGGACTATTATTATCCCTATTTAACAAGACGACCAAGCCAAGGCAAAAGTTGAAGTGAATTGCAAGGAATCACATAGCTAGTATTTGAGGCTGGATTTAAATCCACATCTTTTTGACTCTGGGTTTTAAGGTATATCATACCATCTAGCTACCCTCAAATCAGGAAAATGTTTGATCTTCAATTTGTTTTTGATTATAATCTGGTTAACATTTTAAAAACATGAAAGAAAATATGTTTTCAAAAATTGGGGAATGTTCTAAATTTCCTATTAAAATTTCTCTAAATGTGTTGTAATATAACCTTTGTCATTAGTTTTGCCCAGGGAACATTTGCCAGGCAAAATTGCCCTTGAAGCAGTTTGAGCAGTTTGTTGAATATTTTCGTGCTCTTTGGCATATTTAATGATTACTTTATAATAAGATTTTTGGAAAGGAAAGGGAGCAAATAGAAATTTCTAGAGGTCATTTTCATGTAACTAACTTGATTGTCATAGTATTGGAAGGTTGGGCTGTATCTATAAAAGGCAACTATCTGACTTTTAAAATAGTATCCAGTAAAGTGCTAGATATCTAATCAAATCTATAATTTTCACTAGATATATTGCTATGTAAGCAGCTATGAACTTACAAGGAGGTAGCATAATCAAATTTCATTTGTAAGTTGACTGAAACTCAGATGAATTTTCTGATGGAAAAAAAAATGTAAATTTGTGTTTAAGTTCTCAAGGCCAATTCTTATAAATATAATACTAACTGTACCGGTATTGATAATATATTTATTTCATTTGTATTACTGGTTAAATAGATTTTATGGAAGTAACCTAGAAACCTTAATTCCTACATATAATATTTTTATCACTCTAATTTAATTTTTTAATTATAAAAGTATTTTATTATTTTTCCAGTTACATGTTGAGATAGTTTCCAACATTTGTTTTTATAAGATTTCTAGTTTCAAAATTTTCTCCTTCCCTCTCCTCCCTGCCCCCCTCCCCAAGACAGCAAGTAATCTGATATAGGTTATATATGTACAATCACATTAAACATATTTCTGCTTAAGTCATGTTATAAGAGAAGAATCAGAGCAAAAATGAAAAACCTCAAAAAAGAAAAACAACAAAAACAAAAGAAATAGTATGGTTCCATATGCATCCATATTCCACAGTTCTTTTTCTTTTTCTGGATTTGGAGAGCATTTTCCATCATGAGTCTCTTGGAACTATCTCGGACAATTGTATTGCTGAGAAGAGTCAAGTCTATCACAGTTGATCAACACACAATGTTATTGATATTGTGTACAATGCTCTCCTTGTTGTGCTCTTCTCACTCATCGTCAGTTCATACAAGTCCTTCCAGGTTTCTCTGAAATCTGCCTGCTCATCGTTTCTTACAGCACAATAGTATTCCATTACATTCATATACCACGACTTGTTCAGCCATTCCCCAGTTGATGGGCAGCCCCTCAATTTCCAATTCTTTGCCACCACAAAAAGAGCAGCTATAAATATTTTTGTACATGTGGGTCCTTTTCCCTTTATTATGATCTCTTTGGGAAAAAGACCCAATAGTCATATTTCTGGGTCAAAGGGTATGCACAGCTTTATAGCCCTTTGGGCATAATTCCAAATTGCTCTCCAGAATGGTTGGATCAGTTCACAGCTCCGCCAACAATGCATTAGTGTTCCAATTTTTCCACAGCTTCCCCAACATTTATTATTTTTCTTTTTTTGTCATATTATCCAATCTGATAGGTGTCAGGTAGTACCTCAGAGTTGTTTTAATTTGCATTTATCTAATCAATTGTGATTTAGAGTATTTTTTCATATGGCAATAGATAGCTTTGGTTTCTTCATCAGAAAACTGCCTGTTCATATCCTTTGACCATTTCTCAATTGGGGAATGAGTTGGATTCTTATAAATTTGATTTATTTCCCGATATGTTTTAGAAATGAGGACTTTATCAGAAGTACTGGCTATAAAAATTGTTTCCCAGCTTTCTGCCTCCCTTCTAATTTTAGATGCATTGCTTCTGTTTGTATAAAACCTTTTTAATTTAAGTGTAATCAAAAATCATCTCATTTTGCATTTCATAATATTCGCTATCTCTTGTTTGGTCCATAAACTGTTCTCCTTTCCAAAGATCTGAAGGTAAACTATTCCTTCCTCTCCTAATTTACCTATGGTATCACCTTTTATGTCTAAATCACCTACATATGATATTTCTAGGGAAAATATGTGATTAATAGCATGAAGAAAACTTGGCACCGCCACATCATGTTTCCTCCCCTCCTTTCCTCTATTCTCCTTCTACCATAGCCACTTCCATGTCTGCCCACCTCTCATTGAGAAGAGAATGGAATAGTGGAGGGAATAAGAATTTATTAAGTACCTTCTATCCTTCTATGCATTGTGCTAAATGCTTTACAGATATTATTTCACTCGATCCTCACATCATTCTTATGACATAGTTGATATTATGATTCTCATTTTACAGATAAAGAAACTAAGGCAGACATAGGTTAAGTAACTTACCAGAGTCACACTAGGGACCTAGTTAAATGTCGTTAGGCCATATCTGAACTCAGATTTTCTGACGTCCAGAGCCAGCACAATCTCTACTGTGCCACCTAGCTAGCGGCCTGAGAAGAAACAGGATAGCACAGTGAGTTTACTCCTCCACTTAATTGTGTGTAGTAAGGATTGTTGTTTATCCTTCCTGCTTGAAAGGGACCAATGACATCAGGAGGGTGATGTCTTGACTTGCAAGTCATTGTATTTAAGGTGAGGCAGGGCTTGATGCAAAGCAATCAGCCTCAGTCTCTTCTCTAGTCATCAATGTTCAGTGGAAAGACATAGGTCAAGATGATGTGATGGCCCTGGATGCAATGAGGATCTTGACCCTTTTTAAGCAAAGACCTTTTTCAGGTCTCATTTTCTCTGAGGCAAGGCTCATTCAGTGATTAAGACTAGGCAGGAATTGAGCTAGTCATGCCCTAGTTTAGGAAGGGAAGACCCTCAGAGCTAAGGAGGGAACATGGTAACTCAGGACCACACTAAAAAAAAAAAAAAAGAAAGAGAGAGAGGAAAAGAAAAAGGAAAAAACAAACCAATTAAAAAAACCCTTCCCCAGGGAGTCTACCTCTCTTTGGGGGGTAGTAAAGATTCCTATTAATAGGATGGCTATTAATACTGTTTATTATTAAATTAGATCTTGTCTATATCCTGGATGAGGACCTAATGACCTACTGTTAATTTTTTTGTGCATTTTATCACTTTACAGAAATATCTTTACATTCTTTATCTATTGTGTGGAATTTGTCTACAGAATAAATATATTTTTAGTATATGGCAGATTCAGAGTAACTTCACATTGCTGGTAACAACTAGAATATATGTTCCTCAGTATAAGGAATGAAAAAAAAGATGTCTGATGGCTTGTTACCCTAAGTGCTTTTTTCTGTCCTCTCATCTTTTCACATTGATGTAGATGTTAATGATATTTTTTTTACTGACACAGTAATTTGGTCTCACCAAAACCATAAGACAGGAGTAAGGAATATAAAAAATCCTAATTACATACAACCTGAATTTTACATCTAATTTTCTGGCCTTTAATCCAAGTACTTCCTATTGTTTATATAAAGTCTGGACAGATTAGGTTTAAACTTAACATAACAGATGTTTGAGATATACTTTGCAAATAGTAACAGGTGCTTAAAAAATATTTTGTCGAAATTGAATCAAATTTTCTTATGTATGTACCCTGGAAGAGAAATACCATGGAAAAGTAGATAGAAAACTGGCTTTGGAGTCAGGCAAAAACTCAGTTGAATTTCTGCTGCTGAGACATGTTGATTCAGCCACCTTGGGTAAATCATACAATCTGTCTTTCAAGTCTTTCATTATTGCAGACAGTGCTGACCTGAATTAAATAGTTTCTTATCAAGGTTTTTCCTATACTAAGTGATATCATAGGTATAGTTTTTCTAAATCCTTCTTCCCTGCAGACTAATCAAATAGTCAAACATAAAAGAGAATTTAAAATCTTAAAGTCTGTGGGAGAAGACCTGTGAATGCTATTTCCTGTCTTTTTTTTTTTTTTGGCAAATAACATGGCAGCTCTTCCTGTTTCTCCTCTGAATCATTTCTGAAACTAGTAGTCAATAAGAGTAGCTGAGAAGAGATGGAATAAAGGAAGAGACAAAGAAATAACTAGTGTATAAACATTGTTCATAAGCTTATAATTGTTTATAAAAACTTGGTTTATAAAAATATTATAAAATACTATTCTCACTTAAAATTTACCTATAGTAGATTATGTAGATTATATAGCTGTGTATATAAATAGGTATTTATTTTTAAAAATAGATTTATTGTTACAGAAATTCAATTATAAGTTACTTAAATTATTCCTTGAATCTATATGCAGAAGAATACCATGAATTATATACATATATACACACATTTTTCTGGTAGATGAAAAAATTTATTATGCAGGTTGATAACTATTTTTTGATAGAAGCATGCTATTTTTATTTTTTTTTAGTGAGGCAATTGGGGTTAAGTGACTTGCCCAGGGTCACACAGCTAGTTAAGTGTTAAGTGTCCGAGGCCGGATTTGACTCAGGTACTCCTGACTCCAGGGCCAGTGCTCTATCCACTGCGCCACCTAGCTGCCCCTGAAGCATGCTATTTTTTAAACTTTCTTTAATTTTTTTCTTTTATTCAAGTTTTCTTATACAAAATGACGAATGGTGGTAATATTTTACATAATTGCACCATACACAGACATTTCAGATTGTATTTATACTGCCCAGAAATAGAACACAAAATGAAGGATTTTTTTTTTTTTTAAGTGAGGCAATTGGGGTTAAGTGACTTGCCCAGGGTCACAAAGCTAGTAAGTGTTAAGTGTCTGAGGCCGGATTTGAAACTCAGGTACTCTTGACTCCAGGGCCGTGCTTCTATTCACTTAGCCACCTAGCTGCCCACATTGGATTGCTTACTGCCTAAGGAAGGGGGGAGGGGGAAGGAGGATAAAATTTGGGAACTCAAAACTATAAATAAAAATGTTTATTATTAAAATATGTATATAAGGGGCAGCTAGGTGGCGCAGTGGATAGAGCACCGGCCCCTGGAGTCAGGAGTACCTGAGTAAAAATCCGGCCTCAGACACTTAACACTTACTAGCTGTGTGATTGTGGGCGAGTCACTTAACCCCAATTGCCTCACCAAAAAAAAAAAAATAAATAAATAAAATATGAATATAGATAGATTTGAGGATAAGCACAACTTAAACAGTGGAAAATATTAATATTTTGGTGTCTGTCATGGTGGAACATTTCCCGTTGTTAAAGTACAGTCATTGCTTTAATATTTTATAAACAATCATTGTTGGTCATTGTTGATATGGTCTTGTCTTTCAATGTCTTTCAGACATCTAGCAGTGGAAGACACTCAAGTCCGCATTACTGGCCTTAAGTACTATTGATTTCCGAGCTGGATTTTCAAGGAAACCAACACTAGACTTTCAAAAAAAACAGTTAGAAGACCAGTACAAGGTTTTGTATGTTTATTCCTTAATAGCATAGAAATTCAAACTGAATGTTTTCCTTGGTTAATGTACTTATTCCATATTATTGTGAGCTTTTATTTCATGAGGGAAGATTGAAATAGATGAACTTGGAAATCATTGCCAGTTCTTAATAATATGATACCATGCAAATATCTGTATATTTCCTTTCCAAATGATACTTTTCTTGCTCTACACAGCCTGTTCTTATTTGTTGTATGGTAAATAGTTGTATTTTTGTTGGGATTCGATGTATGAGTAACTGAAATAATAAATAGAATCTCAGAATTTTAACATCAAAAGTGATCTCAGCAGACATCTAGTTTAACCCATACCTTAAAGGGGAATGCCCACCTACATGTCTTTCCCTTTTACATCTTCACTTCTTCAAACTAAAGCTACACAGTTATTTCAACAAATCCTCAGATAGTATGAAGTCAAGGCCTTTCTACTTAGCAGTGTCCTTTCTAAAATTCAGTATCCATATCTGATCACAATAATATACAAGCTGTAGTCTGACCAGGGGCTGTCACCTCATCATTTCCTGGTAGTTATATCCATCTTAATACAGCCTTAAGCTACCATTAGCCTTTGTTAGCTAATGACACGCTGCTATATTCATATCAAAAACCAGTTATTACATGAACAACGAGCATACCATTGCTCTTTGTGTTCAAAAGATTGAGAACTGAATCTTTCTGAACTTACTCTACATTTTTAATCATACACAGGACCATTCCAGATGTATTTAACTTGCCCAGAATATAGAGCAACAAAATGAAGGATTATTTTTTTTTAAGTGAGGACAATTGGACGGTTACGTGACTTGCCCAGGCGACACACAGCTAGTAAGATGTCTGAGGCCCGGATTTGAACCTCAGGTACTCCTGCACTCCAGGGCCGGTGCTGTATCCACTGCAACCACCTAGCTGCACCTGAAGGATATTTTTTTTATGCCACTATGCTGTTTTCATTGTGGCCCTGGAAGCTTGAATAAAAATCATGAATCTTAAAAAATGTCCATGGAGGCAGACACCTCTGTGATAAAGTATTATATTATATCTTATTTTTTAAAAACATCATGGGATTAAAGTATTATAAAAATTATTATAAATAGATGTTCTAAATAGTTTGTCTAATAAGGTATATTATCTTTCAAATAAAATGATACTTATCTTTAAGAAATAGTTGATCTTATAACCATGTATTCAAACTCTTTATTATATAAACATGTGTATGCACATATGCATATATCTGTATATACCCCTGTGGGCATATGGTTATACATGTATAATATATACACATGACTTTTTATTATGTACATTACAATATAAATTAATATATAATATAACAATGTTTTATATATATAGCTTTTAATCATGAATTTAAAAATATAAAATTAGTTGAATACATGTATCTATGTTCATGCATGTATACATCCATCATATTATCGTATGTGTGCGTATTTCACAGTGGATGGAGTACTGTATCTAGAGTCAAGGAGACCTGAGTTCAAATCTGGCCTCCGATACTTCCTAGGTGCTTGCATGACCCCTGGGAAGTCACTTAACCTCTGTCTGGTTCAGTGTCTTCAACTGGAAAATGGGAGTAATAACACTACCTACCCCCCAGGGTCATTGTAAGGATCCAATGATACAAGTTTTTGTAAAGTGCCTAGCCCAGTGTCTGACACATGCTTTATAAATGTTTGTCCCCTCCCTCCTCTCCTTCTTTAACAGCAAAACCCAAAACTTTATATCAAAATATAAGTACAAGATAAGTGCTTTTCCAAATAAATGTTTCTTCTTATAGGTGTACCTACGTATGTCCTTTTGAATACCTCTGGGATATCTGTTCCAGCCAGAGTGGATCGTCTTGAACTTCTGAGTATTTCTGGAGATTCTCTCAAAACGATCCCTGTTAAATATTATCCAGATCGAAAACCCTATGGCATCTGGAACATTTCTGATTTCATTCCACCAAATGAAGCTTTTTTCCTTAAAGTAACAGGTTATGATAAGGATGACTATCTTTTCCAAAGACTTTCAAGTGTGTCATTCTCTAGTATTGTTCCAGGTAAGTCTTTCTTAAGGATTCTGAATATTTGTATGAGTATAAATTTTGCGATGAAGTTGCCCTACAGAACATTAGTGGACTAGGAATTAGTTACCATGTATTCAAACTGATTTACATTTCTAATGAATTAGTCATTTGGGTTAATTATTGTCATTACATTAATTAGAAGACAGAATCTCCCATGGCCTCCGTTGAACACTTAAAATAAATCCACTCGCATTGTAATGGAGTCTGTTTTGACATTTATTGATTAATTAGATGGATTTAAATAATAAAACTGATCCCAAAGAATATACTTTAGCCCAAGTTATCTTATTTTATTGTGTGTCTTTATCAGATTAAAACATGTAATTCCAGATCTTAGCTTTTGTTTTGCTTTTGCTTCAGTAGACATTTATTCAATTAATATAGGGAAGCTCAAGAATGATTATGGACTCTTGGTTATTGGGAGACAAAGTTAAAAGAATTATGAATTATATGGTAAAACCATCTTAATGTAACCAATGTATCCATATGTAACCTTATGTGACTGAAGAATTGTCCTCGAATCAATTCATCCATAACTTTAAATCTAAACGATTAAATTTCGTTTTTTAAATAGCAGCATAATCGACAGAGATACAGAAGCAGATTCATAACCAGGACCTGACAAACCAGAGCTTTGCCACAGGGCACAGACATTTTGAGATCACACAATTTAAAATGATGATTTTAAAAATATTTGTAATATTTAAATTTTTACATATCCTTTTTGACAACACATGCGCTCCTTTAGCAGCATGAAACAACTGAAACTGAGTTGCTCACCACCTAGTTAATAAGAATATTAGTTAAAATTGAGTTGAGATTAGTTAAGTGATACAGTGGATACAGGGCTAGATTTGGAGTCAAGAGGACTTAAATACCTTACTAGCTGTGTGGCTCTGGGCAAGGGATTTAATCCCTCCAGGACTCAGTTTCTTCATCTGTAAATTGAGAGGGTTGAACTTGATAGCTTCTGAGGTGCCTTACAGCTCTCAATCTATGATCATTGGGGCTTATGGAAATAAGAAGCTATTAGATGGAATGCATTGTATTTTATAACACCCATCTGTGAACTGCTGTAAGTTAATTTGCCTTTCTATTAATTTTGTCTTTTTTTTGGGGGGGGGGTGCGGGGCAATGGGGGTTATGTGACTTGCCCAGGGTCACACAGCTATTAAGTGTCAAGTGTCTGAGGTCAGATTTGAACTCGGGTCCTCCTGAATCCAGGACCAGTGCTTTATCCACTGTGCCATCTAGCTGCCTCTCATTTTGTCTTAATTACTTTTAAATTATTTTCACTTAATGGATTACAAATTTGATTGGAAGGGTTCTTTTGTATTTCTTTGTTCTAGAGGTGGTACTTGCCCTAGATATATCATCTACCCTGGTCACCAAATTGCTAATTATTGTTCTGTTCAGAATTATCTGCTTTTCTGGTTGTGATGCTATGTAGGACAGTAGCTGAAAGATACAATTCAAGCAGCTATGAATTCAGTAAGTATTTGATATCAGTGGAAGCAGGGAACACTTTAATGCTTTTTTCAGATGTAATATTCTGAGATCTTCATTGTGCTCTATTTGCAGTCTGTAGGAGTAGACAGATATAAATGGCCCCATGGAAACATTTACAAAACTGATGGATTTAGCCTCTTTAAGGAAATGTTTTTAACAGGACATTGGAGAATGTCAATAATTGGATTATCAGTGATTTCCTACAGTAATTTTACAGTTACATTTGTGTATTTTGGTAAGTAGCCAGAATTAGGATGGTCTTTTCACATATTATGTTTTCTTTTTCTTTTTCTAGATGCTCCCAAAGTTACAATGCCCAAGAAAACCCCAGGATACTACCTACAACCAGGCTATATTCCTTGTTCTGTAGAAAGTCTTCTGCCTTTTACTTTGCGTTTTGTGAGAAATGGGGTGACAGCTAGGAGGTGAACCAGTACTTGAAGTATGTAACAATGATCAAACAGAAAACTATGTCATTAGGGAAAAATGAATTAAATTGCATCATTATTTTACTGCCGTTTTTCCCCAAGGGAAGGTATAATAGAGCCACAAATTCTGTTTTAATGTCCTGTTTCAGTATAATCATAGTTATTATTTCATTAAGTGATATTGTTTGAATGAAATCAGGACAGATGGGAGGCACATATGGTTATTTCATTAAAAAAAGCATCACAAGGCATGGACCAGAACCTCTTGTTTGTGAAAATAGATCACTATCCATTGACATCTGATACCCATTAAATACATTAGACTTTCTTTAAAAAATTAAACAATGGCAATAAAAAGTACTCACCTGGTGTAGCCCCCAGATTTTCTTCATTGCTCTTTCACCCAAAATATAGCATTTCTTACTCTGAAGCAATAAGGCAAAATTGTACTTGCAGGCAGTGATCCAAGTTATTGGTTTCAAGTGAGGAACCATTTGTGGATTGGGAAAACAAAAACCAAAATAAGGAATTTAATTGGGAAGAATTAGGCTTCCACTAAAAAGCTGGTAGAGACAGGGAAGAGAAGAGATTTATGGAAAAGATAAGGAAAAGATTTCTCCTCCACGTTCTTATCATAAAACAGAGTATTTTTTAGAAGAAACCTGAAGAATAATGCCTTATATTGGTTTAATATTGTTAATTGAAAATAGAATGAACAGTTTCTTCAAACCAAAGTAAATAGCTGACCATCTTAGATTATACACCCTCTTTTATGAGAGGCTGTGTTTAAGTGAAAAGTAATGGCAGGGACATTCATTAACTATTCAGTAAAACTGTCTCTGCTTTGATGAATAAATTGCATAATTTGTCAGTGTTTTCTCACATTGTATGACTTGGTCATTTACTTAATTTCATATTTAATAATCTAGTAACATAAATGATTAATAAAGTCAAATACTCATATCACATAACTGATGTAGTCAAATGATAAGAAGTCTTCAATAAACTTTTTTTTGTCAGAGGCACTTTGGGTACAGAAAATTTATTATTAGTAGGATTCAGGATCAGGATCATTTAGATATGAAAGGGATTTTAGAGTTAGTTGGGAATTTTGTCTAATTATTTTATTCTACAATCGAGGAAGCTAAGGTCCAGAGAACACTGGTGACTTGCTTGAGGTGGAGATAGGATTTGAACTCGGGGTCTTTTGAGAGCTCCAAATCCAGCAATCCTTCCCCGCCATACCAGGCTCCCTCTAATTTGCTGCTACGTAGTTTATTAAAAGTTTCCTGACCATTAGGGATACGAAGTTTCATATTTCTCGAGCATTTGACATTCTACAGGAGGCAGCAGATTATGAGTATAGATAAGGTTGCTTATATTTGCTTCTCTTATTTCTAAAGGCCATGTCTAAAACAAAACAAAACAAAATATCTTACTCACTGAGCAAGGCCCTAATGGATTTGACACCAGCTCAACTTTGGTTGATTTACTCAAATATGTTGCCCTTCCTTGTAACAAAGAGAAAATTTTCTAGATTTGAGGTAGACTCTGAATTGTCAGGCTTTTAATGTGAATTTTTGAGTAGATCTAGACTGTATGAGAGTATCCTCAAAGCTAATTGAGGAGAATAGAGACAAGAAGAGGGGAGGAGTAATTTTTTTTTAATTTTAAAAGTGTTTTATTATTTTCCAGTTACCTATAAAGATAGTGTTAAACATTTGTTTTTCTAAAATTTTGAGTTCCAAATTTTTCTTCCTCCCTCCTTTCCCTCCTTCCTCCCCAAGACAGAAAATAATCTGATATAGGTTATACATGTACAATCACACTAAATATATTTCTGCATTAGTCATGTTGTGAAAGAAGAATCTGAACAAAAAGGGAAAAATCTCAAAAACAAACAAAAAAAGTAGAAACATTATGGTTCAATCTGCATTCAGATTTCACAGTATTGCTGAGAAGAGCTAAGTCTATCACAGTTGATCATCATACAATGTTCCTGTTACTGTATACAGTGTTCTCCTGGTTCTGCTCACTTCACTCAGCATCAGTCCACTTAAGTCTTTCTAAGTTTTTCTTAAACCTGCCATTTCTTATAGCACAATAATATTCCACAACAGTTATATACCATAATTTGTTCAGCCATTCCCCAATTGGTGGGCATTCCCTTGATTTCTAATTCTTTTCTACCACAAAGAGAGCTGCTATAAATATTTTTGTACATGTAGGTCCTTTTTCCTTTTTTATTGTCTCTTTGGGATACAGACCTAGTAGTGGTATCACTGGGTCAAAGGGTATCATGGCCCCATAGTCCTTTGGCCATAGTTCCAAATTGCTCTAGGGAAGGAGTAATTTGATGGTGTATTTCTCAGTTTTATCACCTTATTTTGCTAGAGATTTATTGGATATACCTCATGTAGTAAACATGACCCTAAAGGTCACAAGTACAGTTGAAAATAATATTCAACACCTCTCTACAATATGTTATCTTGACAGTGTTATCATGATAAAAGCTTTACTTTCTAAATGTTGCTCAGAAGTAAGACATATAAAGTTATTATGTAGTTAGATTTTGTTGTTTTTCTTTCTTGTTTTATTAGTTACTGGGAAGTTTTTCTTTCTTTTTTTCCCAGAGAATCAGCAAGTGTGAATTGGGACATTGAAAAAGTTACCTTGTCAGATGAAGGTTACTATGAATGTGAAGCTACTAGCACTGCTGGCACTGGGCGGGCAGAGACCTTTTTTGATGTTTCAGGTGAGTATCATTTAATTCTTCTGCATCAGAAAACAAGTGGTTTTATACATTATCTAATTAAGTAATGTGGACTTATTTAACATAAGCTTCATTGCCATAGAATTGGGATAGTTTTCAATCATAGACATAACTACTTTTCTTTGAAAGGATAAAATTGCTTAATGGGTGGTGCTGGTTCTGTTAGTAAGAATATAAAATCTGAATCATAATTATATATGCATATACATATGTGTATATTTTTATATATACCCTACATATATGATGTAATATATATGATGTGTGTATACATGTGTACATACACACACACACACACACACACACATATATATATATATATATATATATATATATATATATAGGAATACTTTCCCAGATGGGTAGCTACCAATAGAAGAATTCTTCTTGATTGGCCACAATAGTCACTGATGTATCTCAATTGGACATTTTTCTTGTGAGGGCTCTGGCACTTGTGTACACACGCTCTCTCTGTCTCTGTCTCTGTCTCTCTCCCCCCCCTCTCCTTTTTCTCTTTTTCCTTTCTATGTATATATATGTGTATGCGTGTATGTTTGTATGTATATATGTATACTCTCATACAGTAAAGGAAATCTTCTTCTTGGCTACCTCATTCACCTGATTTATCTCAATAGGATTTTTTTTTTTTGGTGGGGATACATCACAACTTAGTTCTTTGAATGATCTTAGAAATAGGATTATAAATGAAATTCTATCTATCATTGAACAATAGCTGATAAAAGTTTTTACAAAGTTAAAAAATTAGGGCAATGTCTAGCACAAGATGCTGATTACATTAAATTTTAATTTAAGAAATAAGTATTTTAAAATTGAAATAATTAAATTTTGTATTTTATAAGTTTTGTAGCATGTATACTTCCAAAGCTATTGAAATTTAAAATTACAACAAGATTTTAGGGATACCCTGTATATTCAGATTTAGGAAGTAACTGAAAGGAACCTTCCCCCTCCCTTTTTTTGGGGGGGTGAGTTAATTAGGGTTAAGTGACTTGCCCAGGGTCACACAGTTAGTAAGTGTCAAGTGTCTGAGGCCGGATTTGAACTCAGGTCCTCTTGAATCCAGGGCCAGTGCTCTATCTACTATACCACCTAGATGCCCCACTTTTTTTTTTACTAGAATAACCAAGCACAGAAGATGATCGTTATTTGAAATTTATGTAGTGTCTTTCTTTAAAAAATATAAAATATAAAACATTTTACAAAAGAAATTAAGAAACAAATGGAAATCTTCATTACATTTTAATGAGAGAGAATGAAGGGGTTAGAATGCAAAAAACATAGGAAAAGGCTTTATTTGGAGGGGTACAAATCACCACTTAACTATTTTGCTCCTTCAAGATTCTCAGATTCTTAGTTGGCATCGAATCTGCCACTGGAAATGCAAAGTACAATTTCAGACATTTAGCCTGTCTAGAAGTAGACATTTGCCTAAATCTTAGTTGTAACACAATTAATTCTTACCATGTGTAATGGCATAACATTTTTACGTGCTGGCAAATAATAGTAACCACGTATTGTCTTTGTCAGAGAAGCATTTCTTTTCTACTTCTGTACTCATTGCATCTGCTTCATACAAATCTACACATATTTTTGAAACAATTCAAGACTAAAACTTCTTTCAAAATGTGTGCCATGCTTATAAATCTAAGAGTTGTTATTTTTGTTATTAATAAATCAGGTTTGAGGGGGCAGCTAGGTGGTGCAGTGGATAAAGCACCGGCCCTGGATTCAGGAGTACCTGAGTTCAAATCCGGCCTCAGACACTTGACATTTACTAGCTGGGTGACCCTGGGCAAGTCACTTAATCCCCATTGCCCCGAAAACACACACACACACACACACAATAAATCAGGTTTGAGGTGGAACACGGGAGCTTGTAAATAAAAAATGCACATCACTTGTTCTGCAAACAAAACTACTTGTAGTGTCTTGCTCTTAGAAAAATACAGTTTGTCTTCTAAAGCATTTCCATTTTAACAAGTTGACGTACATCATGAACTGCACATTTTTTCATCTGCTGTAATTATGGAAGGGATTGGAATGGTGTCAACATTCTTCCGCTTCTGAGAAAACAAACACTTGAGCTCTTGTTTTTTCCTTCCCAGCAATATTAATTTAAGTGAAGGAGAACAGTGAAGTAGTTTAAGGGAAGAGTGGATTCAGAAATATTGCTTAAGCAAGAAGACAGTCAGTGCCAATAAAGACTTGTGAACTAACCTTAATGAGCCTTGGCTCTGTATATTGCATGAACTTCTGTATGTGATCTATACAGGCATGTTCTGCATGTGTCTATACACACATGCATGTGTCTCTTTATATGTAAAATATGCATATATAGATATGTATATATTTGGAGCAGGTCTAGACCAAAAAATTCCTAATTATGCCATTTTCTCAAAAAAGCATGGAAAAATCAAAATTGTGTTTGTGGGTATATGTGTGTGTGCATATATGTATATATATGTATATTGTGGAAATTTATTTCGATTTGGGAACCCTGCCTTTAGGCTGAGATTAGAAAGCCTTAGGCCCTCAGGGTCTCTTCTGTGTGGGAGGTTCTGGTGCCCCTCACCCTCTCCTTCAGCTGAGTCAAAAAGCCCCGGGGGCTATACAAGATGGCAGGTCAGATAGCTGGGAGGAAAAAGCCCCCAGCTCCCTCCAACCTGAGCGGAGGTGTTGGAGAGATGCTGGGCTCTGGCGTAGCCTGAGGCACGTGAGGCTCGAGCACACACCCCCCCCTCCCCCACCAGCCACAGCCCTGGCTGGCGGATTAGCTTGGTCTGTGGGTGCAAAAAGCCCCGAGATTTGAGTGGAGATAAGAAAGAAGATATATAGAGATATGTGGGGGGGCAGACGAGACTGGGGTGAGACGAGAGATGGGGGGACGAGAGG
This sequence comes from Dromiciops gliroides, assembly GCF_019393635.1. Lineage (NCBI taxonomy): Eukaryota > Metazoa > Chordata > Mammalia > Microbiotheria > Microbiotheriidae > Dromiciops > Dromiciops gliroides. The sequence goes on from NC_057864.1 coordinate 79,592,097, forward strand.
AACAGTAACGCAGGACTAGGAGCAAGGAGGAAAGGCCGGCGGACAAGATTAGATGGGGGGAAAGGCAGCAGAAGGCAGACTGACAGAGCAGACAGACACACAGACTGACCAGGAGGCAGTGGAGAACACAGAAGCGGTCAGCACAGGGCACAGGTTGGAGAAAGTGAAGATTAAGAGGAGTTAGAAGAAAATAGCTGAGCAGGGAAAGTGTAACATACCCTGAGTTGAGAGGTGGCTAAGGCCCTTATTTTATTGAAAAAGCTCCAGGGGCAGCAGGTGAAAGTACCAGGGAATGCAGTCAGGTTGTACATTTTATTTCCCTGTATTCATAATTTTAAATAGTATCTCATAAATAAACTCTGCTTTGATTATTTAGTTAAGAGGCTTCTTAATCTTTTTCAAGTATCAATTTTGGGAGTGGAGCAGTGTGGTGGAACTGTATAAACGGCCCACATTAAATTAATAGACAGTCAGATAGCCAAATAGTCAACAGTCCCCAGATTAGTACCCCAGTCAGCTTTAGCCCCAAATTAGCCTAGTCAGTAAAAATATTTTCACAATTTATATATATATATATATATATAGTTTGTGAATTTATTCATTTATAATTTCAGAGTTGAAAGGAATTTCCAAAACCATATCTGAATGAGAATTGCCCCTCTACAAAATATACACGAGGTCACCCACCCTATTCTTCAGGAAAGAGGGTTCCACTGCTTCCCAAGGCAAACCATTATACTGAGGATAATTTTAGTTGTTAGGCAGTATTTCCTTACCACCAAGCCTAAATTTGCCCTTTTGCAACTTCTATCTATTGCTGAATTAGTGCTATTACTCTAGGTTCACAGGATTTTTAACAAAAGAGAATTATGGTATCAGAGGATCATGAATTTTTGAACCAAAAGGGATCTGTCAGACCATCTAATTCAACCCCCTCATTTAATAGATGAGGAAACTGAGGCCTGGCAAGATTAAATACCTTGAAGCTAGGCCATGTGATTTCCCCCATCCAGTTTTCTTTCCATACCTATGTCCTACATTTGCCAGTATGTGCCTCTCCAATCTTTCTTATCTATCTAACCTTCCCACAGGGTTATAGCTTCTTTTGTCCCCTCCAGAATATCATGTATTAGTTTCCTTTTTCTGCAGTAAATTTTAAGAGATTCACTTTATAATTTTCAACTCTGAATGAATGGAAATGATTCTTGAGTTCCTGACTTGTGCCTCTTGATTTTATATAGAGCCACCTCCTGTCATCCAAGTGCCTAACAATGTGACTGTCACTCCTGGCGAACAAGCCATCTTGACGTGCCTCGCCCTAAGTGCAGTACCTCACAACCTCACTTGGCAGAGAAATGGTAAAGATGTCAAACTGGCAGATCCATCTAGGATAAGGACTCTGACCAACCTCTCCTTGGAGATAAATAATGTAAAATTTACTGATGCTGGAGAATATAATTGTGTGGTTTCTAATGAAGGAGGATCAACAGTTGCATCAGTCTTCCTCTCTGTGCAAGGTATTGTACTGGAAGTTTTCTGAACTTCAGTGTTTGGCTTTTTTTCTTCTTTTGATATGCTAATTAACCAAGTTTTTGCTTTCCCAGCCCTTCCCCCAACCCCTGCTAGTTGAGTATAAATTTCTCCAGGTGCTTAAAAAATTACAACTATGAATGGAAGAATATTATGTCTGTAATTCTTAAATAGGCTCTAGTTGTCTACTGGCATGAAAATTGTACCTGAAAAATAACTACTTGAAATATTTAGATTCTCTATCCTATGATAACATCATGGACCTGTGATCACATTAGTTCAGATACTTTCACCTTAGGTGCAGATTTCAATTGATCCACATCTTCTTGTCTTACTTCTCCTCCAAACCTTTCTGTAAATCCTTCTGTATAGGATATACCTAACACATTGGGGGCCTTTCAGTACATAGAATATAGCAAGTGCTTAATAAATGCTTATTGACTGAATTTCTTGGCTAATATTTTATTTTATTTTCCATTTACATGTAAAGATTATTTTTCAACATTCATTTTTGTAAGATTTTGAGTTCCAAATTTTTCTCCTTCCTCCCTTCCCTCTCCCCTCCTCAAGAGGCAAGCAATCTGATATAGGTTATACATATACATACATATATATACACACATAATCATGTTATACATATTTCCATGTTAGTTGTGTTGTAAAAGAAGAATCAGAACAAAAGGGAAAAACCACAAGAAAAAAATAACAGTGAAAATAGTATACTTTGATCTGCATTCAGACTCCACAGTTCTTTTTCTGGATGTGGAGAGTATTTTCCATCATAAGTCTTTTGGAATTGTCTTGGATCATTATACTGCTGAGAAAAACTGTATTTCATAGTTGATCATCACACAATGTTGCTGTTACTCTGTACAATGTTCTTCTGGTTCTGCTCACTTCACTCAGCATCAGTTCATGTATGTCTGTCCAGGTTTTTCTGAAATCTACCTGCTCATCATTTCTTATAGCACAGTAGTATCCTGTCACAGTCATATACCACAACTTGTTCAGCCATTCCCCAATTGATGGTTCTAATTCCTTGCCACCACAAAAAGAGCAGCTATAAATAGTTTTGTACATGTGGGTCCCTTTCCCTCTTTATGATTTCTTTGGGATACGGATCTAGTAGTGTAATTGCTGGGTAAAAGAGTGTGTATAGTTTTCTAGCCTTTTGGGCATAGTTAGAAATTGCTCTCCAGAATGGTTGGATCAGTCCACAACTCCACCAATAATGTATTAGTGTTCCAATTTTACACATCTCCAACATTTATTGTTTTCATTTTTGTCATATTAACCAATCTGCTAAGTGTGAGGTGGTATCTCAGATTTGTTTGAATTTGCATTTCTCTAATTAATAGTGATTTAGATAATTTTTCATATGACTATAGCTTTAATTTCTTCATCTGAAAACTGTTCATATCCTTTGACCATTTCTCAATTGGGGAATGACTTGTATTCTTATAAATTTGACTCAGTTCTCTATATACTTGAGAAATGAGGCTTTTATCAGAACCATTGGCTGTGAAAATTGTTTCCCAGCTTTCTGCTTTCCTTCTAATCTTGGTTACATTGGTTTTGTTTGAACAAAACCTTTTTAATTTACTGTAATCAGATTGATCCATTTTGTATTTCCTAATGTTCTCCATCTCTTGTTTAGTCATATATTCATCTCCTCTCCTGACAGGTAAACTATTCCTTCTTCTCCTAATTTGTCTGTGGTATCACCCTTTATGTTATTGACTGACTCTTAACAACTTAGGGGTCCTAATGTCACACTCCAACTTTCTACTATAGGATCATGAATGAAAATAGTGTTTATTAAATACTTAGTATGTGGAAATTACTGAGAATACACTCATGAAACTCAAACTATAATCTCAAAGAATTTACAGTTCAATAGGGGAGATAAGTGTATAAAGGAGCAGTGGCCAGGAAAGAATATTTTGGTTTGGGAAGTCACAAGGTTGGTGAGTGCATCTAAAAAGGAGTTTATTTACACAACTTTTCCAGAAGCAAAGGTACAGTGGAAGGATTGATTGGTAGCATAGTGGCAATATAGTTTCCAGAGAAAGAGGTAGATGGGGAAGGGGGATCGAAAGGGTGGTATACTGAAATCATGATCTTGTGGTCTGTAGATGGTTACATATAGTATGCTATGTCAGCTCATTTCTTCCTGATTCAGGATAATTCATCTGGAGGGTGGACATTACAAAACTAAGTGGATTAAGTGCCCCAGGGCATGATCTCTGAACTGATCATCCTGAGGGTACAGTGGCAAGGCAGATGGCAAAAAAATTTGCCAGATTGGGCAGTTGAAAGCATTGCATGAAATGGAATGTGACATCTGTGATGTCACATGTTCTTCAAGAATTTAATAATATATTTTATTTTTGAACAGCTATGTGGTACAATGGGGGCATTAAATGGCACAGTGGATAGTTTGCTGGGTCTAGAATCAGGAAGATTCATCATCCTGAATTTAAATTTGGCATCAGATACTTACTTCTATATGACCCTGGGCAAGTTGCTTAACCCTGTTTACCTCAGTTTCCTCATCTGTAAAAAAAGCTACAGAAGTAAATGGCAAACTACTCTAGTATCTTTGCTAGTAAAACCTAAAATGGGGCCATGAAAAGTTGGACATAACTGAAAGGAACTGGACAACAACAGCAAATTTCATCCTATTTCTCATGTCTTTTCCAGTAATATGCAATAATAAGCTTAAATCCAGCATACATTTTTGGGTGTCCTTTGTATTATTTCTAATTTTCATTATTGTTCGAGCAAGTTGTTTTATATTTCATAACTATGTATAAATGAAATAACATTAGTTTTACTAGTTGCTCCCTGAAAATGATCTCTTAAATTCACGCTAACACATATTTCTAGGATATCATATTCATATACAAGGTAGTTTAATGTTTTCCAGCCACTGTGATTTTTTTATATTTCTTCATTCCAAAATATCAATATAAGGTTGACTTGAGAATTAAAACTCTTTTGGTTGTTGGACCAATCTGTTTTGCACCAGATTTTTCTTTTGTCCTTTATTTCTTGGTAGCTAATTTAATTTCCTTCCAAACTCTTAAGATATTTTACATCCTAAGGAGACTGTATATCTACATGCTGTGTAGAGCTGTTTCCAGTAACTTATTTGACTTACAGGGAAATGAGAACCCAGTGAAGTATAAATTAATGGCCATTCAATCTTAAATCTTCAACTGTGCCTCTTTAGAATGTGCTGACAGCAAACTTTGTATACAACAGCATTAGCAGTATGTCTTAGAGCTATTAAAAGTGTATTATTATGTTCAAGGTCATCACTTGAAGATGAGGAACAGCCCGAGAGCTTCTTTTTCATTGCATTTATATTTTTCTTCCAAATGTCTATGGAGCAGCTGGGAAGCTTAAAGTAATAAGCAAATTACTGTTGGCTTGATTTTCATAGTTAAATTGTGGTTCTACCGCTGTCTCAGCAGAATATTTTATTTTAAAACCCTTATATAAGAGATTGATTGTATCAAAAAGTTGGGAATGGCTCTGCCCAAATATGCTTTTGCAAATTATCCTAAAACCTTCCTGAGACAACATACTCACAGATGATGGCATTGACAAGGTAACCTGAATGAATGACTGTTGTGTATGAAGGATCTTTTTCTTAAACAGAATGAAATGAAGCCACTATGAGATTTAAAATCCTTTGCTGAAAGAATAGGCATTTGATTCTTGTTTTTATTTGGTGATGGAGTAAATTCTCAGGTCTGTACATGTGACTTTTGTGGTAGTTAATCTGGTAAAATAACTGGAGCAACATCAATCTAGAATTAATTCATTGCATTTCCAAGATAGTGCCCAGCCTAGATGATCTGGGTCAATTCATGTAATAACTTGTGTCACTATAGATGTTCTCTAATGTTCTTTCTAGTTCTAAAAGTCTGTGAAACACCAAAGCTCTAGTGAAGACCTTCAGATAAACCTGAAGAGCCAATGAATCCCTATATTCTGTTTCTGATTGTGACTATTCAATCTCTGGTTACCTCATTTTTTCCCTTTTAAAAAACTGAGGTTTTCCCCTCTTTTCCTTCCCATTTTTCTACCTTGCCCCATAAAATAAAGGCATTTGAGATATAGGCATCAGAATGGAGAGGGCCAGATTCAGGTTCAAATGTTGGCTTTGTTACTTGCCATCTTTGTGATCTTGAAAGGAAGTCTTTTAACCCCTCTGTGCTGCAATAGCTCATGTGAACAAATCAACATGCATTTATTAAACACCTACTATATGCCCCAAATTGTGCTAAGCATGGAGGATACAAAGAAAGGCAAAAAAATAGTCTACTTAAAAAAGCTCAAAAAATGGGGGAGATAATGTCCAAACAAATGATATAAATTTCACATATATATTTTTACAACACATATATGTACATACAAGTACATATGTGTATATATAAAATTCATACGTATAAAGAATATACATGCATGGATAAAGTTTGTATATATGCATGTGTATGTACATATCTGTATATATAAAGGAGGTTGTCTCTCCCATTAGACTGTGAGCAATACTTCACATATTCATGTGACAATATGCTTTTAATAGATAGTAGCTTCTCTATTTCTTCTTCTTCTTTTTTTTTTTTAATTTTTTAGTGAGGCAATTGGGGTTAAGTGACTTGCCGAGGGTCACACAGCTAGTAAGTGTTAAGTGTCTGAGGCCGGATTTGAACTCGGGTACTCCTGACTCCAGGGCCGGTGCTCTATCCACTGCGCCACCTAGCTGCCCCTCTCTATTTCTTCTTAGTGGAGAAACAAGGCTTACCATGGCAACCATCCCCATATCCCAAGCTCAAAATAGCCAGTAAGAAGCAATGTTCTGATCAATCTTGGGACTGACAGTTTAAAGAGAGGAGGGGAAGGGACATTCTAGGAATTGAAGTTTGGTATCTGAGTTCATCACTACGTCATCTCATAGACAATCAGCAAGGTAGCATCTCTCTAAGAACAACATTGTCTGTAAGGAGTAATTTGAGAATTTTTCTTCATACCTGGACACAAGAGGAGTCAAAAGTTGCAAAAAGTTTTGACAAAGTTCTAGAATGATTTTTAGCAATATTCCTTTTCTAGTTTATTAAGAAACATTGTCAATAAATGGGGCATAAAATATGGAGATGACCTTTTATTATAGTGCTATTATTGTATGTGTTGTAGATAACCTTTCCAAAGATTACAACAGTTTTAATCTATTTACACAGTAGTAATGCCCATTTTTATTGATAGAATTGGCACTATGTGAATCTCCCTCTTCTGAAGTTATTACAACCCTTTAAAGAAAAGGGTTGAAAGGGATAACAGATGAATAAGAAATTCAATGTAGAGATGAAAAAAATCAATCAATAAGCATTTATTAAGTGCTCATGATATATGGGGTGTTGTGTTCAAAATTGTTAAAGACAAAAAAGGATGCAGTCAGTTAATCAGTCAATCCATCAATGACTATTTATTAAGCACTTAGCATCTCCCAGGCACTATACTTGGGATGGGGACATATGCATCCATAGAATAAAAGAATATCTGCTTTCAGAAGGCTCACATTCTGTAGAACTTCTCATGCCATATTTCTCACTGATAGTGCAATTAGGGTTTCCTGAGTATCTAATTAGGCCAATAGTAGTAGCTCAATGAAAATTTACTGATTGGTTAATCCTAAAATTCTAAATACTTTAAGATAGTGGAGTCAGCCTAAATAATTCCTAGATAATTTCAGTATGAATGTCTACTATTTCTGGTACTTCATTTATTCAACCAGTAGACACCAGTGGAAGGAATTCTTAAGTTTTCCCAAGAAATTCCAAAAGGCCAGACATTTAATTTCTTCATATCTCATCAGAAAGAACATTTCCCTCCAAAACTTGAACAAAAGTTGCTTCTGGAAAGAAGGAAGCTGATACCTCACAGCTTTCATTCCTGCACTTAAATTTAGTTTGATAGAGGTTACAGTGAGAAAATTGAGACTGAGAGAGATTAAGTTACTTGCCTAATGTCACTCAAATAGTAAGTCTGAATATTAAGTGTTTGGCATATAGTTGGCTTAATAAATGCATGTTGATTTGTTCATGTGAGATGTTGCAGCACAGAAGGGTTAAATGATTTGCCCTTCAAGATCACAAGTCTGGTCTTCCCGCCTCCAAGTTCACTGTTCTATCCACTGTATCATGTAGATGACCTCGTAAAGCATGACCAGCTTTAAATCTTTTAGCTTATGTTCCTAAGCCTTGTCACAGCAAATTGTTCCTTTTTAAATATCTGGCTAACTCTTTTAAGCTACTCTTGTGATATTTAGACTCACTAAAGGCTGATTTAGTGAATGAAAGCCTAAAAGTTAAAATTTATTTACGAAAGGGATGCCTTTCACTCTCTTCTCTCCAGTAGAACAGAAGTATCCAAATTCTTTAAATAAGTGCTGCAATAAACTACCAAAAAAGATATTATTTACATTTTGCTAACTAGTTTCTTAGGTCACTAATAGTGTAAATCTTCTCAGAGCCATTCTTTTTGATGGCCTGTCTTGTTGGCAGTGTATTTGGGGAAAAGCATTTGGTGAAGAAATGTTTTCAAAGCCAACAGGAAGATATATTCCAGAATTTATGGCACTGTTTAGTAGAAAATAAGAGACTACAGCTAATTTGTGGCCACCCAAATGTATTATTTTATGGTTGAGCATACTACTGCAAAGCTACAGATGTTTGATGAAATAAATGGCTGTACTTGGAGACATAATGCTGTAGTGAGTATGCTTTCTTTGGTCTTAACTCATGAAAATATTAATGTAATTAATGAAAGCTTTATAACCTATCTGATGTTAGGTCAGAAAATTCATCTCTATGAAATAAACTGGCCTTTGGAAAATTGTTTCCAAATAATAGAAATGAAAGAAGAATATTTCCCCAGAAAAACTGAAGGATGAGATAGTTCCTTGTCCTTTAAAGATGTTTTAGATTTATTAGCCTAATAGCAGTGGACATGGATTAGCTGAGGTCTGAGATTTCTTCCAACCTTATAATACATCTTTGTTTTGAAGAAGTTTTGGTCCTTGCCACTTCAAACTTTAAAACTGTGGTTTTGTATGCTTTATAAATGTTTTCTAAAATTCATTTGTCAAGTTGTGCACATGTTAGAAATAATCTCTTAGCTTATCTTAAAATGGATTTCCATGAACTTTAAAAAAATTATTATCTAAATAAAAATTTTGGCTATACATTTTCCTCATTGTTGAAAATACAAAGAACAAATAAGGAAATAAATTATTATGATCTCATTCTCTGATACAACAATTAAATAAATTAACATTACAATGGAACTTAATGAATCTGACATCTTGGTGAGAATCCTGGTTAACTATCACTTTCCAAAGATTTTGCCCTACAAAACGGTTCCTAAGATCACATGACTTTTAAAATACGGTCTCATCTTATCCATATCAGCCAGGTCCTTCTTTTTTTAGTAGCCAAAAATAGCTAACATTTATATAGTGCCCCCTATGTGCCAGGCACTGTGCTAAGCACTTTCCAATTATTATCTCATTTGATCTTTACAACCCTGTGAGGTAGGTGCTATTATTACCACCATTTTACAAATATGGAAACTGAGGCAGACAGGTTAAATGTCTTTCCCAGGGTCAGACAGTTATGTGTCTGAGGCCAGATTTGAATGTAGGTCTTCCTGAATCCAGGCCTGGTGCTCTATACTAGCTGCCTTTTCTTCTTCTCTCCTCTTTTTTTGTTCTTGTTGTTGTTGTTGCTTTCCTTGTTAACTTGAAATTCAGAAGTCAATACCATGAACTCCAATTTCCAGTGAGACATGTGAAGCAGAGTGGGTATATAATTGCTTTCTCATCAGTCATTTGGGCCTTTGTTTATTTTTGGTGATTCATTGATTATTTGGTTTATGGATAATTTGGATCCTTTATTTCACCTTTATCTCCCTTAAATAATTATTACTTAACTGCACCTCTACCAACAAATTTATAGTTCCATTACTTGATGGTACTGTAAAGGTTTAAAGAATATTGAAACTACTGGTTGAGACGAAGATTCGGGAGTTATATAGATTTTGGGGGGGGGTATTTTTTTCCTGAACCTAGTAAGGGTGAGTAATATAAATATACAATAAAAATTCCATTCTTAAGGGTCAGGAAAATGACAAAAATAAATTTTAAAAAATATTTGCATATTGACATTTATCAATGCACCTTCAGTTGCAAAGTATAGTGCTAGTCCCCGAGCATACAAAAACAGAAACAAAAGGGCCATGTCCTTAGGAATGTTACATTCTGCTGGAGAGAATGCATGTATACAGATTGTGGATACAATCAGATTTTAATTGGGTCACAGGGAAGGAACAGGTAAAGTGTTTTCTTTGAATATTTGATGAAAGATAATCTAGGGAAGCTTACAGGGGTGAAGTAGCCCCCAAGTTTTAGTACAATGGCAAGAGAGCTGACTGGAGTCAGAGAACCTCAGCACCATCCTTGCATTTGATGCATACCATCTTTATGACTTTGGGCAAGTAAATTAACTTCTCTTGGTCTCAGTTTCCTCATCTATAAAATGATGTGAGGGTCTGCCATCCTGTGATGCCATGACTGGCTCATTGTGATGAGATAGAGTATATTCTAGGAACTGGGGACAGCTCGAGCAAAAGTACAGAAGGGGAGGTATAAAGAATTCATGGAAATACTAGAACTTCTGTTTGAGAAATAGGATGTGTTCGAGGGGAGATAGGTTGAAGACAGATTTTTGGAGAGTCTTAATGGTAGGGGAAGGAATTTATATTTTATCCTAGATGAAAGGCAAGGGTAGGAGTCATAATCTCAGGCAAAGCAACAGAAATGGATGATGAACTACCAAAGTCTGAGAGAGTAAAATAAGTAGGTAGAAAAAAAAATTGTTTTAAGTGAGGCAATTGGGGTTAAGTGACTTGCCCAGGGTCACAGCTAGTAAGTGTTAAGTGTCTGAGGCCAAATTTGAACTCAGGTCCTCCTGACTCCAGGGCCAGTGCTCTATCCACTGCGCCACCTAGCTGCCCCAGAAAATGTTTAAAAAGCGGTATCATGGGAACCAAAGGTAGAGAGAATGAACAATAGAATGGCTAATCAGCGGTATCAAAAACGGCAAAAAAGTGACTGAAGACATAGTCTGAGAAAAATACAAAGGTTTTAGCCACTAAAAGACCATTTGTAATCTTTGAAAATACAACTTCAATGAAATGGTGGGGTTGCAAGCCAGATCGTGAAGGGCTTTAGGGGTGAATTTCTGATGAAGAAATGAAGCATCAAGTGTAGGGAAGGAAGAAAATAAGCATTTATGAAGCACCATGCTAAGCACTTTACAAATAACATCTCACTTGATCCTCATCACAACCCTGTGAGGTAGGTGCTTTATTATCCACATTTTACAGTTGAGGAAACTAAGGGAAAAAAGGTTAAGGGACTTGCCCAAGATTGTAAGAAGAGTCTGAGACTAGATTTGAACTCAAGTTGTCCCGAGTCCAGGCCTAGAACCCTATCCATTGAACATCCTTGTTATCTCTTTCTAGGAGAAGAGTTCTCTTCCTAGAAATTTATCAGTAAAGGCTGATAGCTTGAGGGAATGGGGGGATCAAGAAAGGTTTTCGATTTTGTTCTGATAGGTGAAACCTGAGTATGTTTCATCTAAGCAATAGTGAAGTAAGCAATGATTATGAAGTCACCAAATTGGCAGAGATTTGTATTGAAAAAGTTTTTGAATGACTGATGGGGCAAGCTCCCCAGAAACACTATTGCTAGTGAGATCAGGGATACCAGTAGAAGAATTGGCCTTAACAAGGAGGAACAACATCGTATTCTCTGACTTTGTCAGAGTACCTCAATCATCCCAGTGAACCACACGCACAACACAGATGTCATTCTCTACTCTTTCTCACCCCTTAAATCCAATCTTTTGTCAAGTCCTATTGGTTTTACCTTTGTAATATCTCTCATATACATTCCTTCTCTTCTCTGATGCTGCCACCATCCCTTGTACCAATCCTCATCATCTCTTACCTGGACTATTGCAATATCCTATGTGTTGTTCTCTGCCTCAGTTCTCTCCCCACCCTAGTCCATGCTCCATTCAGCTGTCAAAATTGATCTCCTTGAAGTTGAGATCCAGCAATGTCACTCACTCATTCCTCCCACACTTCTGTGAGCCATTAAGGCACCATGTTCAAGGCACTGCACTTAAAATGATATTCTGTATTATCTATTAATGTTCTATATTCAAGGTAGTGGAATTTCTTCAAATGAATTTTCCTATAAGAGGAAGAGGGGTGAAATCATTAGATCTCCTTTACTTAATGTTTTCTCTTTTATAGAAATTCATGCGAATGAACTTTGCTTATAACATACAAAGCTCCATTTTATAAAAATCTTTGCTTGTTGCATCCATGCGTGAATAATTAATACTATTTTGAATAGCATTAAATAGTCAATGCTAATTTTTGTTGGAGAATACTATTCTTGACATTTTTCTGTTACAGAGTTCTGCTTTCTAAGTTTTTTAGTAGGTGGAATTGAAAGAAACGTTCCATATACCAACATAAATATTGTATCTGCTGAATGCATTCAGTCATGGTAGTCTCAGATACACTGAAGTTATTTATTAAATTATAATGAAAATCCCTAAATTACTCATTATTCCCAATACTTAATTTTGGGGGCAACTTTTTTTTTTTGCAGGGCAGTGAGGGTTAAGTGACTTGCCCAGGGTCACAAAGCTAGTAACTGTCAAGTGTCTAAAGCCAGATTTGAGCTTAGGTCCTCCTACATTCAGGGCCAGTGCTTTATCCACTGCACCACCTAGCTGCCTCCTGGGGGCAATTTTTTTTTTTTTTTTTGGTGAGGCAATTGGGGTTAAGTGACTTGCCCAGGGTCACACAGCTAGTAAGTGTTTTTTTTGTTTTGGTCTGGCTTTTTGCAGGGCAATGAGGGTTAAGTGACTTGCCCAGGATCACACAGCTAGTAAGTGTCAAGTGTCTGAGGCCGGATTTGAACTCGGGTACTCCTGAATCCAGGGCCGGTGCTTTACCACTGCGCCATCTACCTGCCCCCGAGCTAGTAAGTGTTAAGTGTCTGAGGCCAGATTTGAACTCAGGTCCTCCTGAATCCAGGGCCGGTGCTCTATCCACTGCACCACTTAGCTGCCCCTCAGGGGCAATTTTAATTGGATGAAGGCTTTTATTGGTCTCTTGGTTACAAGTGTGTTATGGAGTGTTATGGAAACCTTTACATTACATATGATTACTTTGAAAAGATCAGAGAACCGTAGCCATAGATCTAGGAAGACACCTAGTCCAAGTCTCTGAAAGATTTCAGAGGAGAGAAGAGGGAAGGGAACAAGCATTTATTAGTGCCTACTATGTGCCACGGACTGTGTTAAGCATTTTACACAGATTATCTCATCTGATCCTCACAACAATCCTATGCGGTAGGTGCTATTATTACCCCTATTTTAAGGAAACCTAAACAGAGGTTAAATGACTTTCTCTGTCCACAGTTAATGTCTGGGGCTGATTTTAAACTCAGGTTGTCCTGACCACAGGTCCAGGACTCAATCCAGCATACTACTTGGCTGCCCCATTTATTATTTTTTTAATTTTTAATTTTTTTTTAAGTGAGGCAATTGGGGTTAAGTGACTTGCCCAGGGTCACACACCCATTTATTATTAAACATATCAAAGGTCCATCTGTAGTTTCGTTTGGTTTCTTACCCACTCTGTACTAGTGATTTCATTAGTGTAGAGAACTCTAGTTGTGGAAACTTCTTTCACTGATGCAAGTCAGCAACTCTTCTGTACTCTCTAGTCTCAGAGAGTTGCTTGGCACACTCATGAAGTTATCTGACTTACCCATGGTTACCCAGTATGGGTAGGGATAGTTCTTGAATCTAGGTCTTCTGATTCCGTCTTGCTCTTTATTCATTATATCACAATGCTTCCCATGACTTTAATAAAATTAGTCCATTTGGGGGCTTCCAGTGTTTTTTTTTCCTCATTAAAATAGACTTATTCAAGGTTGAGATACTGTGACATGTCTGTTCAGTGGCATCTACATAGTTAAACAGTGAGGTGAGATTTTAATGTCCACTTGCCTTATTTGTTTAATACCGTCCACTGGCTAAAGTGGAGTAAAGTGAGCCCTTTTTTTTTTGGTAATACATGCCAAGTTCCACATAATAAAATGTATAAAATAATACTGTGTTTGGCATTTATGCGGACCTTTCATCCTAGTAATCTATGTGTTTGACAGATGTTATAACAATTTAATAGTAGGTGGTAAGAATTATTTCCCTCATATGTTCAGTGGAGAGTAGGAAAGATTATTAAATAGTTCTAAAATAAGACCTGTAAGGGGAGGTTAAAGATTTAGGATTATTTAGTTTGTATAAGGATAGTATGTGGGATGACCTAATAAATGCTTCAAGGAGATGGAGGGTTGTTATTATGAGACTGGAAAGCAGCTGTTTTCCATCACCACCAAAGATAGAACATGAGGAAATATGTTTAAATGTAGCTTGTGAGACTTAGATTAGACAGGAAGTAGAACTTCCAATTGTTAGAGAAGTTAAATCCTGAAAGATTGTTACTAGGGAAAGAGTGTTTAATAAGTGTTCATGTTTTTGTTATCATTTAACTAAATGCTATCTGCAGTTCTCCATATTTCAGTTTCTGTAATAGATATAAACATCTCCCATACAAACAGAATTCATGCTGCTCCTCGACAGAGGAGTGTGATTCGGTTTATCAAAAATACCATTTTCAAACTCACAAAGAAGATTAACATAAACATTCAGCAGCAGCATTGTCTGCTCAGAAGCATTTTCACCAGTCTCTTTCCATTTAGCAGAATCTTAAGGATGCATGTAATTATAGTGAAAATTAACAACCTGAAATTGAGTGAAAGGGCTACAACACCATTAATAAAATTGTCTTTTCCCCGTACCTGATTTCTTTTAGAGCCATACCATTCTTTCAGATTCTGGACTCCATTCTAGGCTCCTGACTATCATATAACCAAGGGTGACCAAAGAGGTCTCTTGAGGAAGGTCCCAGAGAATGAAGTGTTGAGGGATTCCTTATGTCACACAGGAACACAAATGGTCTTCTCTGTAATCATTTTTGATCCCCTTAGTTACAGCGTATCTTTTCCTGCTTCTGTAAAGTGTACAGTGAGTCAATTATAGCTCAAGGGATGTGAGAACCTTTCAATTGAATCAGAGGGACTGGCAGGTATTGAACTAAACCAAGAGAGACCTAGAAGGGATGGTAGAGGAAGAGAAGGCAGAAGCATCATGCTTCAGCAAGGCAACCCTATCAGAGATATTGTAAAATAATTAATATTAGAATAACATTGTGATTCAAATTGAAGAAAATAAGAATGAAGAGAAACAAATAGGAAAAATTTTCCCAGAGGCTTTATTGAATCCTGATGTGGTTATTTGTATAGCTTGGCTTCACAGGTAAATATTTAAGTGAAAGATGTTGATGAAAACTGGATATATAAACTCCATGATGTGGTAAATATCAGATCCTCATGGAATACTAGTTAAAGCATAGACTGTTTACCTCTTTCCTTGCGATCCACAACACATCCTGTCAATAAAATAATTTTTCACAAATCACAAACAAGGAACTATATTGAAGAAGAGAGGATCTCTAAATTTTTAGGAAGAAGGGGTTTTCTTTATGAATATTTTAAGAATCATTTTGTGTGTCAGTCTCTGTACATTAGGTAAAGATTCTCTCCCTTTTTAAAGTTTAATCTGGGGGCAGCAAGGTGGTGCAGTGGGTAGAGCACCAGCCCTGGATTCAGGAGGGCCTGAGTTCAAATCTGGATTCAGACACTTAACACTTAATAGCTGTGTGACCCTGGGCAAGTCACTTAACCCCCATTGCCTCACCAAAAAAACAAACAAAAAATGTTTAATCTGAATTATAATATTTTCTCCATTATTTTCTTAAGTCTTAACAACCATACAACAATAAATCAAGCCTTGATTTATAGACTTTGTTCATTTATGAGATGTAAATGCTCACACTGAAAATTTGACAATCAACTCTCTCTAGCCTGTTGGAGCCGATTACCCCTGCCTCTATCCCTCTCGAAATCCATTATTGTGGACTTTGGTGTGGAAGGCATGATAGAGGTATCTGCCACACTTTTCTTTCTGCTCAGCATTTCTATAGAACTTTAAAGTTTGCAAACATACATTATTTCATTTGAGCCTCACAGTATTATATGATGTAAAAGTTTTGTATTTTAACAGGACCTGTGATTTCACTGCTATAGAGACCTCCAAGAAAAGACCCTCTTTACTAGTATAGAGAGCTACACCTCCTCAAGTTATAGGCCTGGTTAGAGGTTTTCCTAGGCCACTGAGAGGTGAACTAATTTGCATAGGTTTACATAGCCAGGATGTATCAAGAACTAAATTTGAAACTGCATCATCCTGCCTCCTAATTGGGCACTCTATCCAATATAGGCTGCTGTTTCTTTGTTAATGACTGTAGGCTACAGGGAATAAATATGGCAGCAAATGCCTGCCATTCCCACAGAAACCAAGTCTGATTTCATGATCCATTTAAGCTGTAGTCCACAAATAGGGACTTTGCCTTGAAAACTTGGATCTAAGAGAGTTCTACGGGGATAGGAATAGGGACTGTGCCCATGATTTCATTGGCATAGTGAGATGCTGGATATGAAAACTCCTAGCAATTTATTTTGGTCCCTTGACAATAAGTTATATATAGTCTTAGAGAGTTGACTAGAGCACTGAGAGGCTGAATTGTTGAGGGATATACAGACAGTTCATAAACATTTATTAAGCAGTTGCTAAGTGCCAGCCATTGTGTTGAGCACAATCAGTATGGCAGTATGGGTAGAGAACTGGCCTTGGAACCAGAAAGAGAGCTACACAAAATATATTTAATCAACACTTCAAAAAACTGATTTTGTCCTTGTAGATAATCCTTTCATCAATTCATATTGCAAGCCCTATACATTTTAGCAAATAGTTTCATAATTTGTTATGGATAAGTGAATTTGGCACATGATAGTAATTGTTCTAGTGATGAATGTAGCTTCCTTGACAGCAGAGGATATTTCATTTTTAGCTTTGTATATCAAATACCTAGTAAGTATTTAATAAATGTTCACTAATTGCTGAGTTGTTTTTTTCTGAATTTAGCTAGTCTTCAATTATCCTTCAATGATGATCCATAGGCCTTGCTTCTCCTGAGACTTTTGATTTGATTTGATATCAGGGCTGTCAAAAGTTACATATACAGACTCATATCATATCTACATCCATATCTATAAAAACTGCCCTGTGATGCTATATAAATAGAATACTGGTTAAAAACTTATGAATAAGTGGGCAGCTAGGTGGCACAGTGGATAAAGCACTGGCCCTGGATTCAGAAGGACCTGAGTTCAAATCCAGCCTCAGACACTTGACATTGTGTCAGGCAGTGTGACCCCGGGCAAGTCACTTAACCCTCATTGCCCCGCCCCCCCCAAAAAGATAAAAGCTTAAGAATAAAAACCATGGAATATTCAAATGTAGCAAGTATGATCTGAACCAGTATCCCAGAGTCAGGCTGTTACATCTTCCTCTCAGGGTTCTCAGGGTTGTTGTTGGTCATCCTTTGTACTCAAATAGAACCAATGGCATCACGATGGTCAAGGTATGGTGTGTTCAACTTTGGTTGACCAGTTCAATAAAGCTTGGAAGGCTCTACCACAGGTTGGGCACAAATCATCAAAATAAACATTTGGGAGGGAGATGTCTCTAGATTTGTACATCTCACATTTTCTTTGTACTGCTGCAATTCTGCTTTGCTCATAGAGCAAAGTGCCTTCTTTGATGTGGTCCCACGTCCTATGCCAGCGTCTCTCATATATACAGTCAGTAGTAAAGATCCTCAGGGAGACCTTGAGAGTGTCTTGTAGTATCTTCAGTAAACATGCATTTGGCAATGGGGCTATGTGGGCAGCCCATTGGAGTTGCTCTTTCTGCAGAAGAGATTGAATGCTTGGCAGTTCAGCTCGACAGAGGACCTTAGTGTCTGCCACCTTATCTTGCTAGGTGATCTTCAGAATCTTCCTAAGACAATTCAAGTGGAAGCAGTTCACTTTTCTGGCATGGCACTGGTAGACTGTCCATGTTTCACAGGCATAGAATAGTGAAATCAGCACAATGATTCTGTGGACCTTCAGTTTGGTATGGAAACTAATTGGAAGATGGTTATCTACCTGAGAGCCAGGGTTCTCAGTGTACCCCCTAAGCAGTTGAAGTATCTTTCTCTAATGTTTCTGACTTTAGCCCCAACTGATTGATTATCTTCTACCAAAGTTAGCCACCACTGATTAGCAACCTACTTCCATTTAGCCATATAACATCCATTAGCTCTTTAAAAGGATATATACTTCAAAAATAGAACAAGAACAAAAGCATGAATATTTTACTGTGATGACCTCTGGGGCATAATTTCTGCTCTACCAGTTTGATCCATGGAGAGATTGGACTCACAGTTATAGGAGTTTCTATATAATATTGGCCCCATCAAGTTTCCCTGAGTCTTCTTTAAGATAGTGCTGGACTGAATCTCAAATATCACTCTTTGATCCTCAGGACATTGAATCTTAGGAATTTGCATCAGCTGAGCATGCTGATGCATTATGTGCATGTGTTAATTCCACAATCCACAAATATATGCATCTATCAATTTTAAGAATAGAAAACTTGTTGAAAAGTAAATTTGGTAAGGGCAGGAGAATATGTTGGCTAAAATACCAGATACTTTGAAGTCAAAATCAGATAAGCTAGTAACTCAAAATATTCCATTCTCAATTTACAACATTTATTACCTTGACCTACTTTGCTTAGTAGCTCTAAATATTCTTCTTCTTCTTCTTATTTTTATTCTTTTATTATTAGATATATTATATATTATAATTTTATATTTTATATTATTATTATTTTTTATTATTAAAAAGTTCTGGGATGAAATTCTTACTGTGATATTGCTGGTGATATATTTTTATATCTTAAAATGAAGGCCAACTTACATTTATAATATGTATGTCCTTATAGATTGAAGTAAGATAGTCAGAATTGTGAATTATTTAGGAAAATGTCTACATAATCCAATTTTCACCAAAATCTACCATGATCTCCATTTCTAATCAACATTATCATCTTCTCCCCTTACTTCCTCACCTGCCACAAATCCAAATTTGCTTTAAAAACAAGGTATTTTCCTACCAAAGTGCTTTGCTGTTGGTATACCATCTACCGGTCACTTAACAAATTGATATCATTCTACTTTGGGATTTGATATGCATTTTCTCTTCTTTTCTGCGGAGAGATTAAGAGACAGCACAATGAGAAATTACAGAAAAATCAATATTAAGTACTAAAAAGGTAAAACCCACCTGATGTTTCATTGATTTCCCATTTTTGTCACCATAGTAGACATGATAGAATTTGAGTAAATTTGTAGGCTAAGATTTTGAAAAAGGAACAATTCAATTAAATTTGACATTCCATTATAAGAAGAGAAACCCATGATTAACTAATCAGTGAATTTCATATTCCTCCAGGTGTAATCTCATCCATCTTCCTCCATTTCATCTTTGTACCTTGTCTATGTCTCTTTGTCTTTTTCTATTTCTGTCTCTTTCCTTCCCTCCTCTTTTTTCTTCTCCCTTTTCTTTCCCCCTCTCCTTCTCATCTTCTTCCTTTCTCATCTGCCTCTTTCTGCTCCCTGGATTGTCTATATCCATTTCTTTGTTTCTGTTTGTATATGTCTCCTTCTATATATCTGTCTGTCTCTCTTCCAGTTTCTTTTTACTTTGTCCCTATCTTTCTTCACTGTATCACCAGGGGAGCTCTGGAGGTATTTGATTTGGAAACTTTTGGACCAGAATCTTGGTGCCTAGTTAGGTGACCTAAGGGGCTCTAGGATTAGGAAATGCTCTAGAAGTTGTAAGTAAAACCCATGCATGGGAGAAAAAATTCAGATCATAGGTTCATAAACTAGCTGATTAAAGAAATGCTAGTAATACAATCTGATTACCCAGATCAGTCTAGGTTATTTTAGTACACATTTTGAAATGCTAAAATATTTCATTTTGCTTTTTTTGTTAGGAAACAGTAAATAAAAAATGAAAGTTGAGGAAGATTCTTGGAGATATTGGTACATTATAACTTGGACTTATGATAAATCAGTTGTTAAGTTTGTTTCTCCATATACCCAGAGTGTTTTAATTTAAAAATTACTAGCATGACTAACAGCAGTCTCTTATCTTCCTATTCAGAACAGGAAATAAAGGGAAGTTAAATTCTTTATTTGAGACAAATGTCAATGTGTTTTAAACTAAAGGATCTAAATCAGTAGGTACACATCTGTTACAGTGGTACACAGCTGCTAATTACAATTCTCAGCGGGCTCAATGATAGTCATTACACTACTTTTTGAAGTTAACTTCTTAACACAGGAAATGCACATGATTGGTGGATGGATCAGAGATCCTGAAACAGACTGTTGAGTCCTGTTTGATTTAAAAGAAATTAGAAAGGTTTACAAGCTCAATAATCAATCTTTTCTGTCTTTCCCATTTAGCAGCTGATGCTGCTCCATGATATACTTATTTAGGAAAAATAAGAGTTTGGGGTTTTTTTAATTGTATTTTGCTTTATTTTTTTCCTCCCCACAAATGAGAAGAAATTTGGAAACCATTATGAATCAGATTTCTTAGATTTTTCAGAAATGCCAGAAGTATAAGGTTCGTGTATGTGGTTTGTTATTTTTTTTAAATAAAGTTGAGTATTTGCTCAGATTTTATTGCTATAGTGCAAGTAATAACAAAAGAATACTAAGGAACCAAGAAGTAGCTCATGGGATATCTCCTCTTAGCAGATTTTTATCTGCATTTGTTATTATATGATTATTCCTGTGAACGTTTTTGAATAGAGTGCCAAGTTTTCCCTCTTCCATAAATTAGAAAATAAACTGAACAGAATTCAGAAGAAAATTTCAACAGTCAAAATCTCCTTAGGACTCTTCATACAAGCCATGGTTTGTTACAAAAAGAAGTAATATTCTGTATTTATTTTCCTTATGTTAAAAGGTGCTACCACTTAAGTGATGAATGCTCCTTGTTTCAGCAAATGTAGCCACTTTGTTTTAGCATTTAATGCCTGCTCTATCTTGGTTGTCTTCATGATAGCAACAATAAATCAAAATTATAACAGCCAGTGTTTATGGAGTGCCTTAATATTTGCAAAGTACATTACATATGTTATGTCATTTGATCCTCACTACAACTATCTTAGCTAAGTGATATAATATCCTCATTTTACAGATGAGGAAACTGAGGTTCTGGGAAGTTGTGACTTTTGTGACTTTCTTGGCTTCTCACAGAAAATGTCTGAGCCAAGATTTCAACTCATTTTTCTCCAACTCCAAGTCTATCACCCTGTCCACTGAGCCATCAACTTCACCACATTAGCATGCATAAGAGAAATCAGAGAATGACTAAGGATCTAATTTATTTCTGAAAGGGCAAGACCCATCCATCAAAAACCAACTCAAATCTTACGTACGCCATAGAAACATCCCCTATTACTGAAAATAACTGGCATTAACACAGAATTTTAAAGTTTTCAAAATACTTAATACCTTATTTCATTTGAGCCTTTGAACATCTCCATTTTGTGGGTGTTTCAGGGTTATTATCCTAGTCTCTCCAGTTTTTTCTCAAGGAAACACATTCGGAGAGATTAAAGGACTTGCCCACAGTCAGATAATTAGTAAGTATTTGTGGAGGTCTTGCAGGCTCAAATTCTACTACTCCATCTACTGTATCACAATGTCTGGATTCCTGTAGCCCTCATTTAGCATTTTTCTATCTTAAATGTAATGTTTCTTATTTTTTACTCAATGTTCTGTATTCCCAAGTCTATTCAAGGATAGGAATGGCATCATGTTGCATTTCCAAGACTTTAGTACAAAGATTTGTGCTAAGAGGGACTTAGATGTTCACTATTTAATGGTGATTATGACATATTTCTGTAAAATACATGTACACTTTTATAAATATTCCATCTGGATGCCCACCTGATATGTATGTTGGTTTTTACATCCTGTAGAGTGTTTATGACATTATAACTATTAGTAGGCAGCCAGGTAGCACAGTGGGTAAAGCACTAGTCCCAGAGTCAAGAACAACTCAGTTCAAATTCAGCCTCAGACACTTATTATATGTGTAACCCTGGGCAAGGCATTTCAGTTGTGAACAGTTTCCTCAACTATAAAATGAGGATTATAATAGCACCTACCACACAGGCTTATTGTGAGGGTCAAATAAAAGAATACCTGTAAGACACTCTGAAAAACTTAACACACTATATAAATAGTGGTGGTGGTGGTGGTAGTAACGGTGATGGTAGTAACTGATAGCTACATGAGATTTAATAGTCATTTTTCATGCATGCTTTATAATGAACTCAGCAAAACTGAAAACATCTCTCTCAATAGTTGTTTTCAAGCAATAGCAGCCTTCTTTATAATGTTTAGAGTAGCTAATCATAATAAACATTTTTTAAATTACATGGTAAATCTTTCCTTTTATTGAGTTTTCTTTAAAAAATAATTGATATGGGGCAGCTAGGTGGCGCAGTGGATAGAATACTGGCCCTGGATTCAGGAGGACTCGAGTTCAAATCCGGCCTCAGACCCTTGATACTTACTAGCTGTGTGACCCTGGGCAAGTCACTTAACCCCAATTGCCTCACCAAAAAAAAAAAAAAAGATATAAAAAATAATTGATATTACTAGTAAAGTACATACTATATATTATACTTACATGTAAAATAAATATATTTATGAATACAAAAATATTTCAGTTCCTATCTTCTCATTTGGACTTTAGTCCTGCACTTAAAATTGCTTGCAGGGTTTTAAAAAATATTTTATGATTGCCTTAACATAGCTATGAATGAACCTATTGGTTTTTACTAAGAACCAGATCTCTCAGGCTACCAATGACTCCCCTAAATCTGTCAATATTATTCTTCTAGTAATCTAGGCCCAAAGCCTTCAATGTCTCTTGGCTTCACCCTTCTCCTTTAATCCCTACTTTTTATCATTAAGAAATGTTGACTTATCCTCTAAAATATCCATTGTGTCTGCCCCTTTCTCATGATTACCATTGTCATCTCTGTCATCCACACTTTTATCATATAGGTTACTTTAGGAGTAGCAACTCCCTGATTCCAGGATGTTCTCTCTCTAATTAGTTTTTAAAAGATTTTTCAGTGTCTTTTTATTTGACATTGCAATTCTTTCTAGTACCCTTTTCAAAATTGAACCTTATAACAAAGAAAAATAGTTAAGCAAAAACATCTTATATTCTTGGCAACGGTCCTACCTCTCTCTCTTGGTATTAGGGTATTTGCTTCATTATCTGTTTTCTGGAACCATCATTTGTCGTACAGTTATTCAACTCAACTTTCTTGTCTTTTCAATTACATTATTGTAGTTACTGGATATATTATCCTTTTTCATTCTGCTTATTTCACTCTTCATCAACTCATCCATATAATCTTATGTTTCTCTGACTTCAATAATATTCCATTACATTCATATATTGAAAATCTGAATTCTTTGAGGTATCTGATCAGTAATGGGATCATCTTATTAGATCCAATTGCCATCCAAAATAGTTGGATTAATTTATAGCTCTGCTAGTAACCTGTTTCTGTGCCTTTCTGTTATCAGTTATATTCCTGTGGGACAAAAACTTTCAAAAAAAAGTCATGATACATTTCCCTGGATCGGAAATCTTGAATACTATTTTTTTTTCTTTGCAGGGGCAATGAGTGACTTGCCCAGGGCTACACAGCTAGTAAGTGTCAAGTGTTTGAGGTCGGATTTGAACTCAGGTCTTCCTGAATCCAGGGCCAGTGCTTTATCCACTGTGCCACCTAGCTGCCCCTTGAATACTCTTAATATTTAAAGTCAGACTTTATCACTGTGACTTTGCCTTGCATAATTTGGCCCCATCCAACCCATACACATTATTTGTCATTTACCCTCTGCTTCAGTCAGGTCATTCTCTTAACCACAAACCAGAAACATGGCATTTCCATGTCTTTGTACTTTTGCTGATGATCCCCTTGTTTGGAAGTTGCTCATTTCTCCCTTTGCCATTCCAAATTCTTTGGTTCAATGTCCAGAGTGACTAGAGTACTGGACATGGAGTGAGGAAGTTTGTTGTTGTTGTCAGTTTTCAGTCATGTCCAACTTCCTGTGACCTCATTGAGGTCTTTCTTGGCAAAGATACTGGAGTGATTTGCTGTTTTCTTCTTCAGCTTATTTTATAAGTGAAGAACTGAGGCAGACAGGGTTAAGTTGTTTGCCCAGAGTAACACAGCTAGTAAGTGTCTGAGGCCAGATTTGAACTCAGGAAGATGAGTCTTCCAGACTCAACGCCTAGTTCTCTATTCACTGCCTAGCTGCTCAGAAAGTTCAAGAAGACCAGAGCTCTTGATTCCAATCTCAGAAACTTCCTAGCTATGGAAGCCTGCCTCAGTTTTCCCATAGGAGTGATAATACGAGAACCCATCTCAAAGAGTTGTTGTGAGGTTAAAATGAGATTCTTGTAATAGCACTTTGCAAACTTTAAAATGCCATTTAGATAAGGAGGAGGAAGGGGAAGAAGAAGAGGGAGGAGGAGGAGGAGGAGGAGGAGGAGGAAGACTGGATCAGTTCAAGTCCTGCTTCCTTCAAAAAAAGACTTACTGGATCTCTCTAGCCCTTCTAGTTTCTTACAAAATCCCAGGTACTATTTCTTTATACTACATGATTCAGCAAAAGTATATCCTACTCTGTATTGTTTACTTTTTTGTTTATGTTAGCTTTGTCTCTCTAAATAATAAGGTTCTTGAGGGAAATAAGAATATCCTATGCTTCTTCAGTTTCTCCCATAATGCTTTGCCAACTTGGGACACAAATAGGTACTTAATAAGTATTGATTTGTTTGTAGAAACATGGTTTGGTAGACTATACCTCAAAATATACATAACTGGTTATAAGAAAAAGTTGGTTGGGTTGCTAATCTTTCAGTTTGGGGTGCCAATTTTAATGGCATTGCTATCAAAGCAGGAGCTTCAGAGTCTGCCAAATCATTAGTTTCTTTTCCATCTATGACCTATGTTAGATTATTTCCATTAATACACAAAAACAAATTCACATGGAAAAACTTAGGGTCTACAATGTGGACAGTTTTAGATATATGGGATTTTTCCCCAAAAGATTTCTTAAACTAGTTCATCCTGACTATTTAGAAATTACATCATGTTAGTAATATTTGCTGAAAATGTGTGAAACATACTAAAGTAGTATAATTCATTGTTCACGTAATATACTGTCACGCTAGATTTGAAAATGCTTGTACAAGGGTACTGTACAGCTTAAATGATCTGGAATGTAAGCATAAATGAGGAAGACATCCATGTGCATTGATTTCCTTGAAGGAAAGGTTCTTTGCAAATCTGAGTAGTTATTTGAAACAGGTGTCATTAAATCTTATAACAGATTGTACAAAGGTGTTGGAAATTTTGCAACAGATATTTGTGTTGCAACTGTAGATGGCAGTCATTATGCACCAGAATATCCATACTTACCCCTTTTGACATATCTATTCCATTAGGGGAATTTTAATTGATTTCATTATGAACTCCTTATGTGGGACTGAGTCATAGGGCAAAGCAAAGAAATGTTTACTCAGTGAATAATCTGGAATATCACTATTATTTGCTGTGCAATTATGTGTTTTACTGGTAAATACAGTTCTAACAAACTCACAGTTAAAACTCCATACCACATAAATAAATACCTTGAAAACCAAAGAGTACCCCAAAGTAATGTCTGATGCAGTGAATTTCTACTTAATGCTTTAGTAATTTGTTTGTTAGTAAGCAGGATCATGAATTGAGAACTGAAGAAAATTTAATTGCCATCAAGTCTAATCTCCTTATGTTAAATATAAGGAAATGGAGGTGTAGAGAATTAAGGACTTTTGCCCAAGGTCAAATAAAGTGACAAAACTAGAATTCAAACTCAAATCTTCTGATTCCAGATTCTATACTCTGATCATCTCAATTTTTTTGTCTTTTTTCCTGTAATAATTTGAGGAAGAAGAAAACAAACTTAGCAATTAAAACTTTAAACGTCAATGGTTAAAATTCACTCATAAGGAAGTGAATTGTGTTGTGATTAGAAAACAATCAAATAATTTGATTCCTTCAGGAAATACAACTAAAGTAATGGGATGAAATTACATCTATTCTATTTTAAGTGAATCTCCAAAGCAAGAGCTGTAATCCTGGTTTCTGATAAAGCAACAACCAATATAGTTGCTTTCAAGAAATACTAGCAGAGACAATAGTCTAAGATTAAAGGCATCATAGCTAATGAAACAATATTAAAACATAAATATATGTTTGTACACATGTATGTGTGCATATGTATCCATGTATATCTTCTGTCATTGGACATGATGCCTTTGTAATTCCATTGAATTCATATATATATATGAAGTTGGGAAAGAAGGACATGACAGGACAAAATAGCAGAGACAAAGAAGTAAAATAGCACTAGGAATGCTGAAGGAACAATTAAATGAACTACATATTTTTCTCTGAGATGATTCCTCACATAACATGGTTTCCACACTTCCACTGCCTCCTGGTGATGCTACTTCTGGATTCTCCTAATTTTGATATTTATCTAAAAGTCAGTAAAGTGGAATGGATTCTGCTCTAGGAAAAATAAATGTTCTCTTCTTAATCCAAAGAGAATCAGAGTTGAACCAACACCAAAGATATTCTTCATCTTTTCTCAATTGTCCTTTCAGTGATGAGGGTCTATACCTAACTGTCGGGTTTATTCAATAAATTGCTCCTTAAACAAATATCTGTTAAGTGCTATCCATATACTATGCAATGTCCAATGTCTGTGTGATACAAAAAAAAGTGAAATAGTTCCTGCCATCAGTGAACTTTCATTCTAATGGGGGAGAAAGAATGTTCATGTATAGATATATTGAAGATACATATAAAATAGATAAAATGCAATGTTAGACAGGAAGACAGTAGTAACTGATGAGACCAAGAAAAGTATCCTGATGGACACTTGAAATCATTATTGAAGAAAACTAGAAATTCCAAGAGGCACAGGTGACAAAGGAATGGAGGACAGCCAGTGTAGGAGCAGAGGAGGTAGAGTGTTGTATATGAGGAAAAGTAAGTAGGACTGTAGAGTGAGATTATGGACTGCATGGAGAGGAGGAATTTCTAAGACTGAGAAAGTAGAAAGGAACCAAGTTGTAAATAAATTTAAATGCCAAAGAGGGGAGTTCATACTTGATCTTAGAGGTAAAAGAGGTCACGGAATATTGTTGGCAACGAGGTGGTATAGTAGATAGAGTGGTAGGCCTAGCATCTGGAAGATCTGAGTTCAAACCCAGCCTTAGACACTT
This sequence comes from Dromiciops gliroides, assembly GCF_019393635.1. Taxonomy (NCBI): domain Eukaryota; kingdom Metazoa; phylum Chordata; class Mammalia; order Microbiotheria; family Microbiotheriidae; genus Dromiciops; species Dromiciops gliroides. Next base: position 79,619,248 of record NC_057864.1, read on the forward strand.
ACTAATTGTGTGACCCTGAGCAAGTCACTTAACCTCTGTTAAGTTCATTGAAGAGAATTGAATTGAATCAAGAAATAGAAGATGGCAGACAAATAATAGTGCCTGTTTCCCATGGTTGTTGTGAAGATCAAATAAAATAATAATTGTAAAGCATTTAGCAAAGTGCCTGGCACATAGTAAGTACCATATAAATGTTAGTTACGATGATGTGAATGATGTTGATGATGATGTGTTCATGTCAGAGAGGAGGGATATGGGAGCATTGTCAGACCTATGCTTTTTGAAAATAACATTTGCACTTTTGTGAAGGATAGAATGGAGAGCATAAGAAGATTCAAGAGAACAGATTGGGGGCTGTTGAAATAGTCTGTGGAAGAAATGAGGAAGGCCTGACTAATCACAGTGGTAGATGACAGGATTCCGCTAGCATGAAAAGAAAGGTTCTGGTGGGATTGTAGGATCATTGATTTAGAGGTAGAAGGAACCTTATAACCCAATTAGTCCATATCTCTTTTTACAGATGATGAAATGAAATTCAAGCAGATTAAGTCACTTGCCCAGGGTTACCCAGATAATAAGTTGTAAAGTTCAGGTTTGCACTTAGGTCCTATAACTTCAAAGTCAGTGCTCTTTCTACTTTGCCACATAGCTCTTGTTGTTCCATCATGTTCAACCCATCATGACCCCAACGTAGCTCCTAGTGTTCATCAAAGCCTAAACTACTTCATAAGACATGCCATTGTTGTTTTTCACAATAGTCTTCATAAGAGCTCCAAGAAAACTGAAGTTCCCTCAGATAAGCTGAGTGGACCACTGATTCAGGTGAGAGCACTAATTAAAAATGAAATGAGAAATTATCCAAGTTGGGTCTTTAGGTGTAGGGTATCTTCATCAGTTAAAAACCAAGAACAGCCACTCTCTTTTTAACCTAATCAAATAAAAGCTGAAGAAAATGGACAGACAGGCACTCCATTGCATTATCCAACTGTGTCTTGTTGATTCTTATTGACTTTTCTCTTATTTCTTCTGTTCTTGCCTCCCTCTTGATTTCTCTTCTGTCAGCAGTAATATTCTTTCTAGTGCCAGAGCAGATCTTTCACCTTCTGTGGAGTGATGTCATCACATCTGTGCATTGCATCCATACTTATTTTGTGACCCTTAGCAGCACCCTGTATCCCCACTTTATTTGCAGAGTGACCTCTTAGCTTTTTACATCCTGGTGTGGGTAATTGATGTTTTCTTTCACTTTGATATCTGAACTGCAGTGGGTGGGAGTGCAGTCATTGCTGGGACCAGTGCCAAAGAAGCTCAGGAATAATAAGCTGGATAGGCAACAGCAGCTTATGGGATCACATTTGAGTGAATGTCCTGAAAGCCTCCTGAAATTCTACAGCATTATTGTGCCAGAACAAACTGGACACGTAAAGCACTTTTTATTTTTCACAATTTTAGTACAATGTAGGTGCTCAATAAACATGAAGTAACAAGAAACATCCCTTCTTCACTTACTCCACTGAAGGATGATTCTCTGCAACACCCACACACACATGCACAGTTTTTCAGTATCTCAGAACTGATGTGTCCCAGATGGAATCATAATTTAAACTTTAATGATCAGTTTGTCTGCCATCTTCTATTTCTTGATTCAATTCAATTCTCTTCAGTGAGCATTTATTAAACACTCACTGTTTGCAAGATAGTGGTTATCATTCCTGTGTTGAATGAGAATTAGCCTTGGGCTCACAGAACTGTCAATGAGACCCACAGTTATGAAAACCATTCGAAATGGTTTTTCTGAGTTTGAACCATGCAACATAAAGCAAGAAGAAAGGAAGAATATGGCACAACCTGCCAGAGGGAAGGGGCTAAGTCTAATAACCTTGCTCAGAACCGCAGAAGTATCATATGTACATTGGTGCTGTTGTATCATATTTTTGTTTATGATGAAAATAACAAAAAATGACCAGAAAAGGGAAAAAAGGAAGAAATAATTTATTATTTATATTCTAATACTTTTTAAAGGTCCACTTGGATGCCATATTAATCTTTATTTTCTCTCATGAAAAATTTTTCTAAAACATCCTTTTCAGGTACATCACATTTCACAGGAGAGTCTGCCCCAATTAATTTAATGAAATATCGAGGTATCAGCATTCATTCATTCATTCATTCATTCATTCATTCATTCATCCACCAATCATTTATTAAGTAGCAGTCATGCACAAAACACCATGATAAATACTAAAGCATATACATAGTTTATATATGATATAGGTAGGACTTGACTCAAGGAACTTACAATTTAAAGGGGGGGGGGAACAAAAATCTATGACTGAAATACCCAACGTCAAATATGTATAGTATAGAGAAATTCTAATTTGAGAGCCAAGAGAGATGGTCGCTGCTTTAAGGGATCAAGGTCTTCCCTTTTACAAAGGAGATGGATCCTTTAAAGGATGGGTGGTAATTCAGCTGGTGTGTTTCAGGGGAAAGGAAAAGTTCATGTCCGTGCAAAGGCATGGGATTAAGATGGTACATGATATGCCTGAGAGGTAGAGAATAGACCATTTGGACTAAAGCAAAGAGATTTAGATGGTTAAATTATGAGATAAGGATACAAATAGAGATGCCATATTTTGGCTGGCCTTGAATGCCAGGCACAGGATTTTGAAAGTTTGTGGGATCCATGGTTTGGGATGGAAGTTAGAATTCCAGATGTCAGAAGGGCCTGGAGAGGCAGTACACAAACTAAAGATCAAGCCTTTAAAGGCTAAGTAAGGTCTTTTGTTTCCCTCATTCTGACTTAATCAGCCCCTTTAAGGCCAAGCAGGAACCAGGCCTTGAATGGGAACATACTGGAAGCTTCTAAGGGACAGTGATAAGAATAGCAAATGAGGGTGAGGGATAATAACTACAACAATAGCAGTAATAATTACAATAATTAAAATGGCAGCCATTTAGTACATTGATTTTAAGGTTTTCATAGTAATTTCCGGACATCATCTTAGAAGATGGAATAGAAATGACAGAAGTATTCAAAAAAGTTACATTTGATTACAGGTTTTGTTTAATGAAGATAGTGCTATATATATTTATTATTCTGCTTTATTTTTTTAATTTACAGAGCCACCCAAAGTTACAGTCATGCCCAAGAATCAGTCCTTCACAACAGGGTCTGAAGTGTCCATCATGTGTTCTTCAACTGGTTACCCCAAACCAAAGATAGTTTGGACCTACAATGGCCTGTTTATCATGGGCTCACACAGGTACTGGGTTTGTATCATGCCCTTGGGTTATGATTTGTTCTAAGGAGTGGAAATAGTTTTTAGATTCCTAAAACAAGTATTTCTAAAGGTATCTATAAATTTGCATTTTTAAAAAAAATATTTTGATAATTATATTTCAATATAATTGGTTTCCTTTGTAATTCCATGTATTTTATTTTATGCATTTAAAACTGATTTATACAACTACATTTCATCAGACTGCCAAAATCATCTAACGCAAAATCATCTGACACGCAAAAGGTTAAGAACTCCTGCTCTAAGAGAAATTTCTTTTATTATCCCCCTGAAACTAAGGAAGATTGTGTCTTAACTAGCACTTGCAGATATTCTCCCCAAACACAGCGAGAAATACAATCAGAAAAATAAGGAAGAACAGCTTCAAAGAATTTTTAGAGCATTGGAATTTGGAGTCAGGAAGTCTGCAGTTCAAGTCCTGCCTTAGACATATACTAGCTATGTAACCCTTGAAAAGTCATTCTGTGCCTCCCTTTGCTCCTCTGTATATCTAGGGTATTGGACTTAGTGGCTTCTAAAGTCATTTCTAACTCCAAATTCCTGACCCTATGACTCAGTGATCCCAATATGTGGAGTTGTTCAGTATCACACTGTAAAGTTTCATATTACATTCACAAGTTAAGTTGAGAACATGCACTTCCTAACAACATATTTATTCACATAATCAACAAACATTTATTAAGTGACTGCTAAGCGTCAGAAACTATGCTAGGTACTAAATGATATTTATATTAGTTAGATAATGTATCTCAAGGTAGCATGTTGTTTTGAGAACTCTATTTAGGAAAAGGTCCTAAATTTGATAATGACACATTTTATGTAGATAGCTTTA